>NC_037672.1:30884715-31002306 GCF_003255815.1 Theropithecus gelada
AAAAAAAAAAAAAAAAAAAAAAAAAAAAAAAAAAAAAATAGAACCATGTTTTCCCCAAATCACTTTATTATCACATGATAATAAATAAAATATATCACTTAATTAAATTTCATACTCTGCCCCCTAAAAAGTGTCATATAATTATATATGAAAATGGTAAAATTGCATCAGTATTAAGAAAAATCTTAATATTTTATTTATACTGCGCCTGTTACTAACTTGAGCTTGGTTGAGGACAAATGCTGTTTTTTTCTCTTCCTTTGAAGAAAATCCCAGTGAAAATTTAAAAGAGGTTTACTTCAAATAGTAACTATAATGTTACTGGTTTATAATGGATATTCTCCATTTATAATCATTATAAGATTCTGTGCTGTCATTTTGAATATGTGATATATATGTAATATATGATATGTAATGTGATATAACATATTCTGCATATATATCATATGAACTATAATGTTACTGGTTTATAATGGATATTCTCCATTTATAATCATTATAAGATTCTGTGCTGTCATTTATATCATATGAACTATAATGTTACTGGTTTATAATGGATATTCTCCATTTATAATCATTATAAGATTCTGTGCTGTCATTTTGAACATGTGATATATATGTAATATATGATATGTAATGTGATATAATATATTCTGCATATATATATGATAAATATCCTATATATGTGTGAGTCATAGATATTCTATGTATCATGTGATATATATTCTATATATCACATTATTAGAATATGTCACGTTATTATGTATACAATAGTCCTGTGCAAATAATAAACATCTTTCTCTTTAACTGCACTTGAAACAGCAGTCATAATTATTTACTTTTCAAGTTTAAACTTTAATTCTAATTGTTAGGTATTCAATACGATGAAACAGCTTTTCTGAAGTAAAAGCAAAATAAAACACAAATGACAGAATCAAAAACGATTGTGTTAAATTGCTAAAATTGTTAAAATCCTATGTTAAAACAATTATAGTACTGAGGCCTAAATATTTTGTAGGATATTGTAAAGGATTCTATGGGATATTCTAAAGGACTCAATGGGATATCCTTCAGAATATCTTACAGAATATTTAGGTCTCAGTATAGTACTGTTTAAATGCAGGATTATATTCACCATCAAGTACCCCTGGGTTTGATAAAGTAGGAGCAGGCTGTTATAAATTACTTACACCTAATTGGTTTGTTATAACGTATCTCTCTGGGGGACACAATTCAACCCACTACACTGTCTTTAAACTATAAGATTATATGACTGCTATATGGAACTGTTCAGTTAGTACAGTAACATTGCACAAAAGTTGTGTATTTTTCTTTGGAATTTAAAAAATCTGTTTTTTACACCTATGCTCAGAATTATTTCTATCACTAGTTTATACACAAACTCTTTACCAAAAGTCAGAGTCCTAATCTACTTAAATGCACAGCATAATCCACCATTTTTTTTACTTTTGTCAAAAAATGTGAAGATTATGAGACTTTACTCAGAATTCCAAAAAAAAAAAAAATAGCTAGCCAGTTTCATAGTTCTTGGCATAGGACACAGACTCTTGGGGTCAGAGACGAAGGAGAGTTATATGGTTTGGCTGTGTTCCCACCCAAATCTCATCTTGAATTGTAGTTCCCGTAATCCTTGCTTGTCATGGGAGGGGACCAGTGGGAGGTAAATGAATCATGGAGGCAGTTTCCCCATGCAATTCTCATGATGGTAACTTCTCACAAGATCTGATGGTTTTGTAAGGGGTTTCCCCTTTGCTGGGCACTCTTTCTTCTCCTTGCTGATTCCATGTGAATAAAGAAATGTTTGCTTCCTCCTTCTGCCATGATTGTAAGTTTCCTAAGGCCTCCCTACCCATGCAGAACTGTGAGTCAATTAAACCTCTTTTCTTTATAAATTACCCACTCTCAGGTACTTCTTCATAGCAGCAAGAGAACGGACTAATACAGTAAATTGGTACGGGAGAAGGATGCTGTGATAAGATACCTGAAAATGTGGAAGCAACTTTGGAACTGGGTAACAGGCAGAGGTGGAACGGTACGAAGGGGTTCAGAATAAGACAGGAAAATGTGGGAAAGTTTGGAACTTTCTAGAGACTTGTTGAATGGCTTTAACAAAAATGCTGACAATGAAGCCCAGGCTGAGGTGGTCTCAGTTGGAGATGAGGAATTGTTGGGACTGGAATAAATGTGATTCTTGCTATGTATTTACAAAGAGAATGGTAGCTCTTTGCCCCTGTCTTAGAGATCTGTGAAACTTTGAACTTGAGAGAGATTACGTAAGGTATCTAGTAGAAGAAATTTCTAAGCAGTAAAGCATTCAAGAGGAAGTAGAGCATAAACATTTGGAAAATTTGCAGCCTGACAATGCAATAGAAAAGAAAACCGATTTCCTGGGGAGAAATTCAAACTTGCTCCAGAAATTTGCATGAGTAATAAGCAGCTGAATGTTAATTGCAAAGACAATGGGGAAAATGTCTCCAGCGCATGTCAGAGGTGTTCAGGGCAACCCTTCCAACACATGCCTGGAGATATAGGAGGAAAAAATGGTTTTATGGGCCAGGTGCAGGGCTCCCCTGCTCTGTGCAGCTTCAATAAATGGTGCCCTGCATTCCAGCTACTTCAGCTCCAGCGGTGGCTAAAAGAAACTAAGGTTCAGCTCTGGCTGTTACTTCAGAGGGTGCAAACCGCAAGCCTTGGTGACTTACGTGTAGTATATTGAGCCTGCGGGTACACAGAAGTCAAGAATTGGTGTTTCAGAACCTCTGTCTGTATTTCAGAGGATGCATGGAAATGCATGGATGTCTAGGTAGAAGTTGGCTGCAGGAGCAGAGCCCTTATGGAGAACCTCTTCTAGGGTAGTGTAAAAGGGAGATGTAGAGTTGAAACTCCCACACATAGAACTCTCTGGGGCACTGCCTAGTGGAGCTGTGAGAAGAAGGCCACCATCCTCCAGACCCCAGAATGGTAGCCCAACCAACAGCTTGCACTGTGTGCCTGGAAAACCCACAGACACTCAATGCCAGCTGTGAAAGCAGCCAGCAGGCAGGCTGTACTCTGTTAAGCCAAACGAGTAGAGCTGCCCAAGGCTGTTGGAGCCCACCTCTTGTATCAGCATGACCTGGATTTGAGACATGGGACAAAGGAGACCATTTTGAAACTTTAAGGATAAATGATTGCCCTATTAGATTTTGGGCTTCCCTGCATCCTGTAAGCCTCTTTGTTTTAGCCAATTTCTCCCATTTGGAGTGAGTATATTTACCCAATGGCTGTATCCACATTGTATCTAGGAAGTAACTAACTTGCTTCTGATTTTACAGGCTCATAGGGAGAAGGGACTTGCCTCATCTCAGATGAGACTTTGGACTTAAGACTTTTGTGTTAATGCTAGAATGAGTTAAGAATTTGGGGGACAGTTGGAGGAGCATGACTGTATTTTTGAATGTAAGAACATGAGTTTTGGGAGGTGCCAGGGTGGAATTATATGATTTGGCTGTATCCCCATCCAAATTTCTTCTTGAATTGCACTCTCCATAATCCCCATGTGTTATGGGAGGGAACCTGTGTAAGATAATTATATCATGGGAGTAGTTTCCCTCATGATATTTCATGAGAGTGAGTAAATTCTCATAAGATCTGATGGTTTTATAAGGAGCTTACCCCTTTGCTTGGCTCTCATTTTTCTCCCTGCTGCTCCCATGTGAAGTAGAACATGTTTACTTCCCCTTCCTCCATGGTTGTAAGTTTCCTGTGGCCTCCCCAGCCATGTGGCACTGTCAGTCACTTAAACCTCCTTCTTTATAAATTACCTACTCTCAGATATTTCTTCATAGCAGCATGAGAACAGACTAATACAGACAGCTGACTAGTCATGGCAACAGTAGTAGTCAGAGGGTATTTTGTGTTGGGTCATTAAGCTCTAATTCCCACATAGTGATGTAAAGAGGGCTAGATGACATATGCACACATAACGAAGTATGTTGCAAATAGGTATCCAGAACTTAGAGAATTCATATTTTACCTAATGGGCGATAAGCATGCCTGGCCTTTTCCCTGGGCCTCAGCTTGTTCCCCAAAAGCAAACTAACCTAGGTTTTTATTCTTCTCCAGGCCTCCTCCAGGTGACATGAGCACATGTTTGTGGTGGTTTGTTGGCTGCACCTGCACAGTCTCTCATCATGCTTCTTCATATGTCCCATGTCTAATTAATATCTTAAATCTCTGCACATGGGTGTGATTTTTGCTATTAAAATGAAGTAAATGTTAGATTAGGGCAAGCTACAATCCTACAGTGCACATGCTCTGGGGAGGGTCTTTTGGAAAATCTTTATGCTGATGGCCTGGATGTTGGTTGTCAGAGTGTTCTATTTTTCTTTTTAGGTCTGATTGGTTGATTTTATGAAAGAAAGTTTCAGTTGTTGCAATGCTATAGAGCTTGGTGCAGCTGTAGTCAGTATAGTGTGTAATGCAGTGGGAAAGGATCACTAGTCTCACCTTTCCTGTCTGCTTCAAATAAAAACTCGGAGAATTATGTCCCAACATTTTTGTTGTCATTTTTATTTGTTTGTTTACTTGGGTTTATTTTGTTTGTTTTTCCTCTCAAGACATTTTCCCTAGACTTTATGGTAGAACAAAAATGCTCAATAATTATTTCCCCTAGAAGCAGCCCTCAATTAATGATTGACAGGAATAACTAAGTTCCACTTCTCCTGGAACAAATTTGGGTGAGTTTTCCACTGACTCCCAGATTCATTACTCGCTGAATTAAGTTTCAGTCATAACCAATGGTAGCTATCTTGATAAAACACACTTCATTTATTCCCCCACATAAACATTTTCTCAATCTCTATTCATGTTCTCTTTACCTCCCAAATTATTTACGCATTTAGAATTTTCATCTTAGGCTCTATTTATGGAGAATACCAAGTTGGACAGTAGTGTATGTTGTCCCCTTTCAATCTCAACCTTGCTATTTCCAATTTCTCTAGCAAGTGGAAATATCTTTCAATTTTTTTTCTTTTAAATCTGTATCATCCCTACTTGTAACATAAGCCAATTTACCAAAGGACCTGGTATTTGAGCACACACACACACACACACACACACACACACACACAGACATGTATAAAATATATATACACACACACATACACATATATACTTGTTTATATACATATATATGTAATTTTTGAACACATGTGTAACTTCAAAGTTTGTATTTTGAGCATATATATGTGTATGTGTGCAAGTGCATGTATGTGTTTGTGTGTGTATGTGTAAAAAAACCTCAAATATATATGATCAACTAGAGTCTCCCGTTTTGCAGAGTCTTTGTGGCTTAATGAAGAAGAACCTCTGAGTAATTTTAGAATGATGAATAATCAAACTTACTGCAGGAAGCAAATGAAGTGCCTCTGTAAGATATACTCAAAACATTTGCTGTGCAAATGATGAAACTGATGAAATTGAGTTTACATAGAAATATTTTATTTATATCCTGGAGTATTACTAAACTAGTTTCTTTCCTAGGTGAGACCATACATACTCATAGGTTTTTTATCTTTTGGTGGGTAAAGTGCTGAAATATATTAAGAAAATCATATTTTTCCTTAGTGACTGTTATTCTGAAAATAGAACTCATAGCATTTCGTGATATAAACAAATGTATTTCCTCAAAACTTAAAAGTATATCTATCATTGTTCTCATTGTTTTTTTAAAAAATAAAAGTGGAAACAGCATTTTAAATTATGCTTTATTTCTTTATCTCAAAAAAATTCTTGAAAATCTATCATGTCAATTATAAAGATTGAAGCCAAAATGATGTCAAAGATACATAATACATTAATACATGCCTTTATAAAAATAACCTACATATCACAAGATAAAAGCTTTTCTTGATCATAATAGAAACACTTTCTTGATATTGATAATGGTAAATGTGAAATCCACTAAATTGATGGCAGGATAATTTAATTTATATTAATGTCTTTCAGCATTACATTTTGAAGAGATTAAAGACTATTAGAAGAAGCAACAATCATGTTTTCTATCTTTGAGGCTGTGGAATTCAATGAACATGCAGGAATCAAGTACTTTTGTGAGACTTACAAATGTTTAATTCAGTTTTTACTACCTATTGTAATAAACTATGTGAAGTGCACCTTTGAGTTTCATTATATTAAATTGAACAAACATTTATCTAATATTCAAAAAATAGTTTTCAATGTTATCAGGGGTGTAGGAAATAAAAGCCTTCATGTCATGTTTATAAGGATGTAAATTGGTCCACAATTAGAGAGTGAAATAATTATTACTGATTTATAAAGAATCTTTATAAATTGTTTATATCCTTTGACACAGAATTTCCTTTATTAGAAATTCCACCGAAGCAAATAAATAGAAATGTATGCACATTTACATACAATAGGTACTTTGAATCATTGTGTATAGTATTCTGAAAAAAATCAAAAACTGCTGGTTTGAAAGTTCAATAATAGAGTGTTGCATAAATAAAGTGTTAATTAATAGCATGAAACTTTGGAGCTTTATTAAAACTCATGATTTGGAATACGTAATATGAGAACATTTGAGGTATATGAAGAAGAAAATAATATATAAACTGTATCACCTTGTAATCCAAAGATTAAGAAAATGTACATATTCACATGAAAACATTAAAAACTAGAAAAGTAAACATCAATTTGTTAATAGTTACTGCATATTGTTTAAACCTGTATTTCTTAAAATGTACGTTGAATATTTTCATACAAATCAAATGCTCCAAGATGAAGTGGGGTTTTTTTTCTTGTTTTTTTTTTGTGTGTGTGTTTTGAGACAGAGTCTCACTCCATTGCCCAGGCTGGAGTGCAATGGCGCGATCTGAGCTCACTGCAACCTTGGCCTCCCAAGTTCAAGTGACTCTCCCGCCTCAGCCTCCTGAGTAGCTGGGATTACAGGCACGCACCACCACACCTGGCTAATTTTTGTATTTTTAGTAGGGACCGGGTTTCACCATGTTGGTCAGGCTGGTCTCAAACTCCTGACCGTATGATCCACGCGCCTTGGCCTCCCAAAGTGCTGGGATTACAAGCGTGAGCCACCAAGCCCGGCAGAGTTTTGGTTACTTTTAAAATCAGTTTTAATGCTTCCTTGAAGTAACTTGAATTGTGTGGTTCAAGTTTAAAGACAATTTGATTTTTGCAGTTGATCATGTAACAGAAGCTAACATTTATTGTAAGTTAATGATGGACAAATGACTTCAATGTTAAAATTTTATAGATTAAATCATTAAATGTGAAAGTAATTGTATGAAGTATATTACGCCCTTATTCTATCTTTTTATACAAATGAGAAATTTGTTAATTGCTTAATTATATCCAACTTAAAGATTATTGTTTCGATTTGCCTCAAACAAAATATGTTTTCAGAGTTGTGCTTATATTTAACTAATAAACTTCAACTTTATAAGTAGGAGTAAAGATTAAGCTGCTGTTAATAAACAAATAATTAGAATTTTAAAAAACAAAATACAATAGATTATGCAAAATAATTGTTTTTTACTCACATGAAAGTGTAGATTGGTGGTTCAGAAAGATGCCTGAGATCTCGCTCACTTATTTCTTCTTGTTCTGGAATCTGGAGGTAACCCTTATTCCCACGGATGAAGATGTCCATGTTCCAACCAACCCAAAGAGAGAAACCATGAACCTAGAGGGCACACATTCCAGTTAATGACACAACACACATTCCAGTTAATGATACAACACAAAACATAGCACACACTCTATCTATTCATATGCCATTAGCCGAATCTTAGTGAAAAGACAAAATGTTGCTCTGAGAGACTGAAAATTAATTTTTATAAGGTCTGGCCATCTTCAGAGCTAAAGTTTAAGGTTGAACTAAAATCATAAAAGAGAAAATAATTATTAGAAAAACCATCCCTGCAACACTTATGGCATGATACTGGGATCTTCATATACTCTTAAGAAGTTCTGATTTATTTTTTAATTTCACATTTAATTTGGTAAAGTATTTTACTCTTATTTAGAAGTTTAAATGCGTATTTCACTATTATTCAATTATTGAGCATTGACATTTGCTTGTATTATGTTCCTGTATATATCAGTAAATTTTAAACTTTTTTGTCTTAACAAGGCACTATATATGAAAATAATCAGAATGAATACTAACAAGGTACTTATGGGATTGTTATTATAAATTTGTTTATATTTTAAATAGTTTATGTATATGATTCAAATTTTGAACACTCAAAACATTTTTTAAAAAGTCAATGTTTTCCGTTCAGAGGTAGTAACTCATACATTGGGTTGTGAAATATATTTGCTATGTAAAAACAAATTGCTTTTTCTAACACTAAAATGAGATAGAATAGAATAGAATGAAATAGAATGTATTATATGATATATAAACCTCTTTCCTTTGTAAATTACCCAGTCTTGAGTATTTTTCATAGCAGCCTAAGAATGGACTAATAAACCCTTTCTGCCATTCCCTGCTCCCCACCAAACACACACACACACACACACACACACACACACACACACTTAACTTTTCCATAAATTATTTTGGGATTCACAGAGTAGGAAGATTCCTAGACTCACAAGTAAACAAACTCAAAAGTCTATTTTCAAAGCAACTGTGAAAGAGAGTGTGTGTGTAAAGAGAGAGAGAGAAACTAAGAGGAGTAATAGTGAAGATAGGTAAACTTAGACATCTGAAAATAAATTTAGATCGATTTTGAAAAGAAAAAGAATTACATTATTTGTTACAAAAAGTTTAGGTAATATGGCACTGATTTAATAAAGCATTAAGTTTTGTTTGTTTATTTTTCAGATGAGTTTATTATTTTTTTAACACATAAAGTATATTTTGACTGGCTGAGTGATTTTCCTCGTAATTTCTCCCCATATTTGTATGCATAAATCTACACACTTACAAACTGATAGGTGGATAGACAGATTTTATATATAGCAAGCATCTATAAATTTGGTTGTTTAGGAGTTTCCTCCTTAGCGCATTAAGCAGTGCATCAGTCTCATAAATTGGGTTGTTTAGGAATTGTGGTTCTCTACTATCACTCTAAGAGACATCTGAAGGAGGTAGGCTAGGGTGATTGGTTGGGAAGGAGAGTCTTTCTATCAAGTACCAGCAAACTGAAATTCTAAGCAACGCAAAGATAAATGCATGCTGCTGTCGATATTAACTTAGTGATTCATCAGTTTGTATCATTAATCCTGAAGATTTGTGTCTGCATCTCCATGTGCTTTTTCCAAACTTTCAGTCTATCATACATGCATGCCTCTTTAACTTTATCTCCATGTGCTTTTTCCAAACTTTCAGTCTATCATACATACATGCCTCTTTAACTGTTTGTTTTAGTTGCCAGAGCGCTGTGAAAAAATACAGCGCTCTTTAGTCTTTCAGGGACAAATGTGCCCTCTACAATTTAAAGAAGGCTCACTGTTTTGACAGCAACGTTGGTGTGGTTCTTCCAGTAAATTCTTTCCCAGTAATTCCTTTATATATATTAATATCCTCCAGTTTTGGCAGTTTGGCAGCTCACATTTAAGGGAGTGTTTGACAAAGAGAGAAAATGTGATTTTACATGTTGGGTGCTAATGGCCTGAAATGGGTTGAAGGAATTCTGGGGCTTGTATCTTCTCATCTTTGGATTTGTACTCTACATTTATTGTTACAATTGGAGAGGCCTTGGACTACAGAAAGACTGATTTTTTTTTCTTTCATTTTCATGACAATTTCCTTTACCTGCTATTAACAGTAAAGCTGCTTATAGCCTACTTTATGCAGAAGATGGGATCTAAGAAATAAAAATCAAATCCTAGTTTCCCAACTGACTTCATGGATACCTTCTTGACCCAGGGGACACCAGAGAGACCTAAGTTAGCAGCCACAATGGGATGGGAGGTCAGACACGACTCAGTGTGCCCTTCTTTGTTAACATTTCACCAGAATTCATTCCCAAGGAGTAAGCAGAGACTAGTCCTGGAAAACAAGAAATAGATGACTCATTCCTTTATCACCTTCAGCCAGTCATCTAAAGCCATAACCTGGCTTCCCCTCCCTCTTCGCAGTTTTGACACGACAGCTCACCGGTTTCACAATGCATCCTATTTCTAAGAACTGACAATCATCTCCAGACTAGTTTTCGCTGATGTGTGGAAGATGCAGTGATGGTTTTTGTGTCCTCATTCTCTCCTTTTGACATGAGTGGACCGCAAACTTCACCCTCAGGTCATGCTAATGCAGCCATTTTCTGAACATATGACCCATGAAAAGGCAGGAAGCTCAATTGTACATGTGCATGCTTCTTCTCCTTCTCCTCCTCCTCCTCCTCCTCCTCCTTCTTCTTCTTGATTGCTTGATATGGTGTGGATATTTTTCTCCTGCAGATCTCATGTTGAAATATGGTTTCCTCTGTTGGACATGGGGCCTGGTAGGAAGCGTTTGGGTCATGAGGTGCATCCCTCGAGATGGTGCACTTCCGTGTAATGAATTCTTGCTCTAAATTCACTCAAGATGTGGTTGTTTAAAAGAGTGTTGTACCTCCCCGCTGCCTTCCTCTCTCTCTCTGTCTCTCTCTCATTCCCACTTTTACCATGTGATGAGCCTGATCCCCCTTTGCCTTCTACCATGATTGTAAGCCTGCTGAAGTCCTCTCGAGGAACAGATGGCGATGTCATGCTTCTTATAAAACTGTGCACCAGTTACACTTCTTTTCTTTATAAACTACCCAGCCTCAAGTATTTTTATAGTGACACAAAAAACAGATTAACACACTTCTCCTATAGCTTATTACATATGTATAATCACCCACCCTGCTCAGCATAAATTTCTGTGCCTTTCACTCCTCCCTCCAAGTACTTCCTCTCGTCTTAGGCCGTAGCTAAGCTTCCCAGCTTGTGGGATGGTCATCTTGAAGGTATTGCAGGACTTTTTCCTTAGTTCAGCTATAGATGGAGTCCTTATCACATGGCTGCGAAATTTTAGGCTCACAGCTAATTTGAAGAGTAAGAAAAATAGAATTTATTGTGCAAAAAGGAAAAAAAAGGGGGGGAAATGGAGATTCTTAGTGAAGCAAAAGAGTATGCTTCCTGCCCATGGGCTTCCCACCTCACAGACTGATTCCCAGATTCCATCCAGGAAGATGAGAGGCCAGGCTACTCCCCGCTGCATATGGCACAAACTTCTGAGACTCCAACCCAGTGTGTATTCCTTCCAGTGTACAGGCCAGTTGGAGTGTCTCCGGGGATCCCCTCCTACCTGGAAGTCTCATTGGCTGCAACGTTTTATGAAAAATAAAGCCTTCCTTTCCAAATTGATGAGCCCTGTGATTCTTCGGTTGACAGATCCATTGAACCTTATAATTTTGTTATTACTACTAATCCTCTAATTTCAATAGGAGAATGATCACTGTCTTAGTCTATTCTCCAATATTCAAGGTTTTTTGTTTTGTTTTGTTCTGTTTGTTTGTTTGTTTGTTTGTTTGTTTTTGAGACAGTCTTGCTCTGTAGACCAGGCTGGAGTGCATTGGCGTGATCTTGGCTTGCTGCAACCTCTGCCTCCCAGATTGAAGAGGTTCTCCTACCTCAGTCTCCTGAGTAGCTGGAATTACAGACACCAGCCACCACATCTGACTAATTTTTTGTATTTTTAGTAGAGACAGGGTTTCACCATATTGGTCAGGCTGGTCTTGAACTCCTGATCTCATGATCCTCCCACCTCAGCCTCCCAAAGTCCTGGGAGTACAGGCATGGACCACCGCGCCCAGCCCGCAAGATTCAAGTTTTAAGCATTACTATTATTTAACTAATAAAATAGTGTTCTCTCGCCCACATTGATCAGTTATTAAGATAAGTAAAGGTCTCTTTTTTTAACTTTAGATCTAAAAACTTGATACGATTCTAGGAAACATAATTTTTAAAACATTGGAACTTGGTGAAAAATTACATACTTTCTTATTACTAGGATCATCTAACATTTAAAGAAATCAAGTTGTATTTAATTGAATTTTTAATATTTTGGTTTTGCTTGAGATCATCATATATTGGATTATTCTATTAAAAATACGTTGATGTAGAAACATGCCTATGTAATAACGTTTACTTTCTCTTTTCTTCATTGTACATTACATGAATCAAGGATACCAGAGTTACTGAATAAATCAACAAAAATACATTCAATTTGGCTACCTTTTTATAATAGTTTCTTTTTTTTTTAACTTTTTGGGTTTTTATGTACTTATGATTTTTCAGATTTATTACATGTCAATCAAATTATCCTAGTAGTTTTCTTTGGATGCTCAAATTGTTTCAATTTTGGCCAGTGGGAGTCCCTTTTTTATTGACTCCTGTGTCCTTTCAACATAACCCCATTAATCATTGAAAGCTTCACTGCTTTATGATACAACAAAGTGTAGCAGGTTCACTTTGTACCTTTCAGACCCAGAGATTGAATTAGCCTCTTTTTTTCCCAAAATCTATTCACTAGGGTTTATTTTATGGGTACCTTTCATACTAGGATATTTCTGTGTACAGAGGTAAGAAATATGTATAATTCTAATTGACAATTTTTGTAAATGCACACATTCATAATGATATTCCTAATTCAGTTCTAATAGTACCATGAGTGCATAAATTCTTACACATAAATATTTCTCCCTGTGCTTTATACTAAAAATATAGCTTACTAAGAAAGTTGATGTAATTCATTACTTTTTGTTTTTAAAAAATTAAATAAAATACTTACAAAATATAGAATATTAAACAGCATAATTACTTAATAAAGTTATTTAAAGGGATTTGTTTTTCCAAATGAACATGACTTAGCAACTAGAAATCACTGAATATTTTTCTTCTAACTGCAATGCAAAAAATTTAAATACTTCTTTTTTTGGCATCAATTGTTTTTCTGTAAAACTGGAATAACTTTATATGTTAAAATGGAGCTTCTTAATTATATATATTTAAATATAGAATCTCTTCAATACTTCCTGCTGGACTAAAAACATTATTTAATTTTGGTTTTTATTTTTACATAAATGATCCTTCATTATCTCAATTAATCTGAAGAAGGATGCCACTATAATCTATTTTATATCAGTGTATATATAGTCATTAAAGAATGAATGTCAGTAAAATGGACTTTTTCTATGAAAACTTTTTTTTTTTAATTTAGTGAAGACGAAAAGCAACAATTGGCCGTTATTTCAACAACATACTCCCCTAAAGGTTCTGAGACTTTCGTAAGAATATTTTGAGAGCTTAATTTTACATTAAGGCAATTTGATAGCTCATTTTGTGGGAACTTAAGAGAAGAGAAACACAAAAGCTTATCAGGAATTGGTACAAAGGGGTTTTTAAGAACAGGAGTACAGTCTTCAGTTTCCTGTGGTATATTCATGTCATCAGTATTCTGATGGGCAGATTGCATTTTGTTCTCTTTTTTCTTTTCTTTTCTTGGTTTTTCAACAGTTATAATTTCTCTACATGAACTAGTGGAGGGATTGGGAATTACATCTCCTCTAATGATGTTAGGATTTGGTTTGGAACTTTTTCAAGGTATACGAGTATTCTTCTCAAATATTCACTTTTCCCACTCCATATATTTCTGTGTTTTTGCATTTTCATCTGAATACATTTAAGGGAGGCGACTAAGAATTTTATCCCTTCCTAAGCCTCATCTTCCTACAGTTGGAGACGTGTTTTATTTTGTTTAGGTTTTCAGATTTTCTTTTAGATAATTCAGGACATAACACTACTGGGAGGCATCAAAAAAAGAAACAAACAAACAAAGAAAAAAACTTTTGACCTATCTCTAGTATGCCAAATTAAATGCAATTTATTGTATAGCTCAAGGACCACAACAGTTTTAAAATACAACCCAGAATGTGTTGTTCTCTGCCCTCTTCATCCTTGCACTGAAAAGTAAGCACAGAAAATCAGTCTGGACCAAAGGTATAAATAAGACATGCATTTAAAAAATAGTTTTAAATGCATCTTTTTATTTTTAAGAATGGAAGGGCTAAGAGTGGCTCAACAACAAGCCCAGAATTGCAAACTGTGATTACTCTCAAATAATAAAACTTTTGAAGAAAAGCAAACAGTTGAGAATTCAATTTTTGCTGTGGAATTTTGTCTCAGTGTAGAAGAGAAAGAGAGGAATGGGAATCTGTTTATAAAAACAGACAATGACTAGACCATATATGGAAACACTCTAACCCACAATCTCTGTAGCAACCAGACCAGGAAGGTAAACCATAAAGGCAACAGCAATGGTCCAAATAGTCAGGATATGTCAATGACTGCCAGTTTCCTAATTGTTTGCTCCTACCTCCAACTCAGGACCTATCCTGAGTAGAAAAAAAAAAAATGTTCCCCAAATCAGCCAACTAATATGCCCTGTTTCTAGTTAACCTAAATTCAGCTTCCTCATATCAACAACTTCTAATCAAAGCATACCCTAGCCTTGTTTTTTTTTCAATACAAAATTTTTCCACTCCCCTGACAGTGTTTGAGTCTCTGCCAAATACAAATGATGGTGGCTGAGTCCCTTGCTATAGTCAACTCTGAATGTATCGACAGCTCTGAATAAATATCCTCTTTGTGCTCATTTGAATATTTTCATATATTCCCACAGAAGCAAATAAAATCAGACATCAAGGGCCTTGATTATGTGCAAACTCTGTTCTTGTCCTGTAACCTACTTTGCCACATTTGGTGTTTGTTTTGCATCAGAACTTGCCAAGACTGCACCAAATTTTGGCAGAGATAACATCATACTCTTAGAATGTTTAGACATATGACCTTTGCCATTTACTAAAAATTCTACATTGCAGGCAAAAATGAGGAGAGGATGTACCAGATAAAAGCCAGCTGACTATTTCACCTCTGTTCTTAAATCAGATTTAGAGGTTCTCTTTTATATGAATATAGTCCAAGGTGCATCCCAGCCCTCCACCACCTTGCCAGAAATTACTTCGCAATCCACAAGGAAAGGGACTCTTATTGTCTGAAGTAAACAAACAGTAATACATTTTGTATATGAGATTCAATTGGACATTTTGATTACAATAGGACTAATATTCATTTGAAACAAAGATTGACAAACTTTTTCTGTAAAGGGCCGAATAGTGTATCTTTTAGCTTTTATGGGCCATATGGTCTTTGTGGCAACTACTAAATTGTTGAAAGCTGTCTCCCTAAATATCACCAACACAATCTGTTGATAAAGCAAAGTTGAGTTTATTGCTTACAACGGTAAGGAAAAATGCCACCTCCACAAAGCTTTGGCAGTATCTCAGATGGGGGAAGGTAAGGTCTGAATTTGCTGAGAATTGGAAATGTGATTTATGGTCAGTCTTTAATGTTGGACATTGATTAGGATTAGGGAAGAATGACAATATGACAGTGCTGAATTGGGGAGAAGAGCAGGGCAAGGATTTGAGTAAATAATTCAAAGGATCTTAGGGGACAAACTGCTTGTTGATGCTTCTCTTTGAAGAACTGATGGGTCTTCCAGATTCTATAATGAGCAACCAAACCATTTGCTTGCACAGAAATGTCCTGGAACAGCAAAAGAATGTTAATGAAGAGAGTGGAATAGCAAGTCATGTTAATGTAGACAATAAGGGTGTCATTTGCATTCTGTCTAGGTCAAGTGTCGGTGTAGACAGTTCTGGTTACCAGAACTCTGAGGCTGTAGTGCAAAAGCAGTCAGAGATAATGCATATCCAGTGAAGCTGTATACTAATAAAACCTTACATATAGATACTGAAATGTGGATTTCACACCATTTTCAAGTCCAAACATATCCTTCTTTGATTATTTTCAAACAGTCAAAAACGTAAAAACCATTTTTACCTTTCAGACTATAAAACACATTACTGGATGGAAAGCCAAAGGCATTATGACATATACAAAGTAAAACATTAAGGGTTTTCTTTTAATATTTAATTTTACTTTAGAACCTATGACATAAAATTATTTTGATTACTAGGGTGGAGGGGTGCTCATCTTTTCATTATTGGGGAGGAAGAATTTCATTTTTCCAGAGATTTCTTTTTCTGTGTCCCAACATTTTCAAGTACTACCCATATAGGAACACATACAGACAGTGATCTTGGTGCTCCTTATGCTACTCACATAGTGTCCATTTGCATTTTGATAGTGTAAGCTTTTGATTTTAATTCTTATGGAAGCCATTCATTTCACAAACTGGAATAGGTCCTGAGACCAGGTGCATCGCTTAACATCCGTGTGTCAGGGGTAAGGGCACAAATGTAGGACTCTGGTCTGCTGCAGTCCATTTATTTCTCCCAGGCCCCAGTGGTGTTCCATAACCAGAAGGACCATGCACACAATCCTATGGACTACAAAACAGTGCAGCACATATGTTTCAGCTTCCCTAAAACTCACCTCATCTCCAAGCCTAGCTAAGAGCCAGCATTTCTTGGCTAAGCTGCCAGTCTAGGGATATGTGTGCTGATGGTGGGCTCTTCCTTGAAAGGATGGAACCAGGTAAGAAGCTCTTTGAAAGGTCATGATTGTGGCCTTACAGGTGTTAGGCAGGGGATTTGGGGATCCTGACTTTTAGAATGTGATCTCGGAGTAGCATGGATTTTTGATGATTCAGTCCCACTGGTCATGTGATTTTCCTTGCCCCACAGGTTGGAATGACCTCCTCTAAACTGTCAACCCAAGGCAATAGTCATTGATGAAAGGACATTCCTGTGTGCAACAGTTTACCAAGTTGTATCCTTTTAATGCCCGGTAAATTTCATTCCTGTCTTCACATTAGAGTACAGCCTTGAAGATCCTATGTCTATGCAATGGTACAATTCCCATTATAAATGGTATTTATGCATTTCTCTTTTCTCAAACAAGTGCAACTATAACCCAAGGCTCAACATTTCTGATACTGGTAAATAGTACTAGAGTTGAGTACTCAGTTAACACTGATTTCAAATACTTCCTATTTTTGGCACCCTAGAGATTTCTCTAGCAATTATTATTTTTTTTTGAGAGTTTAGCTATTCATTTAGTAGACTGTTTGTTGTAATATATTAAGAATATGTAAGTATATTTTAAAAGTTGGCTTTAAATTTTAAGTTTTTTCAAAATATGAAGCCTATCAAACAGCTGAAAGTGGAGGCCCCACACTCCTGTTTAAACCACTTTTGATATTCATTTTACAAAATATATACAATCATTCTTGTCGTACATTCTTAGTTTACATTTCCTCTTTCCCATATAATTTCCAGTTCTGGAGTTTTTGTTTTTGTTTTTGTTTTTTGACAAAGTAATAACGGCTCTAACTCAACATTTTCATCTTTGTTTGGCAGGAGATTATTTTTAATATTCATTATATTTCTAAACAATTGAATATAATAACTTATTTTCAAATCTGCCATATCTGGTTTTAGTTTAATAATATTTGTCTCCAGCGTTTTCAATCTAGTCATATCTTTCTACTAGAAGAAATTAGATTGTAGCATATTTTTATAAAGATAAAATTGGCTTTATTATCATTTCCAGTTTACAAAATTAATGTTTTATTTTATTTGTCTCATAAAGATTGAGATTCTAAGTTGGTTTGGTTGAGGTAGCAAAAGTGATTATAACAAGAAAATATTGCTTAGAAAAAATAACTTTACAATAACTCCCAGTTAACATATTTTTATGTCTCTATTTCACAGCAAGCAACTCTTTTTTTATTTTAGGCTATGTAGTGTCTACTTGAAAGCATGTGATTTTTACTGTAAAAGGAATTCATTTGTGTGCATATTAAAAAATAAAGACATGTTGTATAAAACAGCTGGAAATGTACAGCTATATGTAGATATAGCAACTGTTTGCAGGTACTCTATATTCTTAAAGGGTACAATATTTCAAAAACTGAACAAATGGCAAACACTCTTAAGTCAAAGTGCAAATGTACAGAATTTTTATTTTGGAAAATAATTTTAAATTATAGGTACACAATTTGAAATAATGTCAAATGAACCATAAGGTTTTGGTAGAAAACATTTTAAATATAGTAAATTATGAAATCATTGGTTACTTTGACATCTTAATAAAAGATTTAACTAAAGCAGAGAAAAGACAGCATGCTTTAAAATAATATATACTCCCTCATTTATACTGTGTTCATATATTACATGCAAATTTAATAAGCACTTAAAAATTAAGATGTTATAAGTATATTCTAAACAGAATATTTTATCTATTAAGAAATTGAATTTTTATGACTTGCAATTTGGGTAATTTCCATAAATAATTGTAGTTCATTCTTTCATCACATTTGAATAATTTTCTAAAATCTTTTTTGTGTGGAACTAACAACATAGTAATATTCAAGTAATATCTCGACAGTCAATAACTACCTCTTTATAAACTCTTTCTATTTTTAGCACTAGAAGCAATGCAATTTTGATCTAGTCCTGCCTCATCATTTCCAGCTCTCTGCCTTATTTGTTAGGATCTATACATTCTGTTTGATTTTTCACCAATGTACCATTACTCTCATCATCTCACCATCTCTCCATTATCTATATTACTCACATCATCATCCTCCAGATTTTCCATTTATATGTCACTTTTCTCTGATACTAAGTTGCCTTGAGGTATATTTTTAATTGTGCCACCTAGACTATTGAAATATGCTACTATCTGAGGGATAAATGATATTTATTGGAATGATTTTTGTTGCAGAAGAAGAATGGCTGGATCTATTTTAATGCCAACAAGCATTGTGACTATGATAACTTAATTATCAAGTTCTTTCCAAACTTTCAAGCTCTCAAATACAACAGCCAATCACCATGCTCCCAAGTAACATGAACACTGAAGGAGAAGAAAATTTAGAAGAGCCGCAAGAACTTAGAGAGAAGTTTCTAAGATAGTATTAAAGGGTTGTGTTGTATTAGGACTGTTTTGTCTATTCAGGAAGGCATTTAGCAACCATTTACTTATTTACCATTTGGCTGTATATTATTAATATGATATGAATATATACTAATGACATACAATATTTAATAGAATAAATTACATATGATAGATTCATGCTTAACCTAACGAAATAATCTGCTAAGATATTTTTAAGTTAATATATTTAAGACATTCACCATTCACGAAGGTTTGAATTTGAAGATAACTATTCCAGACCATTTCAGAAATACTACCATAAGCAGAAAGAATGGGGAGGAATACATCACACTCAGAATTAACTAATTTCTAAAACCTCTTTCCTTTGGGTAGATACCCAGTAATGGGATTGCTGCATTGAATGGTAATTCTACTTTTATTTATTTAAGGAATCTTTATACTATTTGCCATAGTGATTATATTAATTTCCATCCCCCCAGCAGTGTAAAAGTATTCCCTTTTCACCGTATCCATGCCAATATTTTTTTAATTTTTTTTTTTATTTTTACTTTTTAATAATGGCCATTCTTACAGGAGTAAGGTGGTATTTCACTGTGGTCTTAATTTGCATTTTCCTGGTGATTAGTGGTGTTTTTTCATGTGTTTGTTGGCTATTTGTATATCTTCTTTAGAGAAATGTCCTTTGCCCACTTTTTGATAGGATTATTTGTTTTCTTCTTGTTGATTTCTCTGAGTTCCTTGCAGGCCATTATTCTAAGTGAAGTAACTCAGGAATAGAAAAGCAAATACTGCATGTTCTCACTTATAAGTGGGAGCTAAGCTATGAGGATGCAAAGACATACAAAGTGATGTAATGGACTCTGGGGACTCCAGGTGGGGAGGAGATTGGGAAGGGGTGAGGGATAAAAGACTGCATATTGGATACAGTGTACACTACTGGGTGACGGGTGCACTAAAATCTCAGAATTTGCCACTAAAGACCTCATCCCTGTAACCAAAACACACCTGTACCCCCAAAACTATTGAAATTCATAATGAGAGAAAATCCACAGAAAAAAATAATAAAATAAAATAAAACCTCTTTCACTGTATGGCAACTCTAATATCAAGGTCTACTTCTGCTATTTTTTTTTTTTTTTCAAAATCTTCATTTTGGTCACTGAGAAGAGAAGAATGAAGTCATAGGAAAAGAACATACTGCTCAGCACAGAAGAAATGCATGAATGCAATGCACCCATGGAAAATATGGTGTGTCTCTTTCTCTTCCCCTTGTTTTGTTTGGTTTGGTTTGATTGAATTTGCTTATTTAATTGTACCAGGTAAATAAATTATAGTTTGGAAATAAGTTTTTAAACTTTCTGATTGTTAATGAAGGACCTAAGGACTTAGATTGTGATATTAAAATAATAGATTTTCTTGTAGCAATATTTTTATTCAGAATTATAAAAAAGTAAACACATTGTATTAAATACACCAAATTTATATGTTGACACATGTATTAAAATGTTTGTCTATGTGTATATACATATGCATGCGCATTATACAGTACAGTTCTGTGAGTTTTGCCAATTGCTTACATGTGTATTAACTCTCAGTTAAGGCATATAGCAAGTTCATCTTCTCAGAAAAATCACTTAAGAGACTTCCAAGAAAATTCCACCCAAAACAATAGAGACTGTTCTGGTTTCTTTAGCCATATATTTGTGGGATTTTTTATTTTAGAACTTCATATGAATAAAATCATACAGCACGCACTCTTTTCAGTCTGGCTACTTTCACTCGACCTAATGGTTTTGAGGTCTATACATGCTGTTGTGTACATAAATAGCTTGGTTACATTTTATTTTTGCATACTCAACCATGTACCTGTAAAATAATTTGTTTATCCATTCTCATTTTCATAGACATTTGAGTTGTCTCCAGTTTTGACTACTATGAATACAATTGATATGCTCATCTGTGTACAAGTATTGTTTTGTACAGACAGGTTTTCATTTCTCTTGGGAAAAATGCGAGAAGCCAAATTGGTACGTCATATGGCAGGTGTGTGTTTAACTTCATAAAAATTTGCCAAACCTGATTTACAAAGTGATTTTTCCATTGTATATTCTCACCAGATATGCATATCTGGTTGCTTCTAAATGTCAGTAACATGATGGTGTTAATTTTTTACACTTTAACCATTCTACTGGATATATAACAGTATTTCATTATGGTTTTAATACGTATTTCCTTGATGACATGTAATTTTGAATACTTTATGTACAACGCTTATCTAAGTTCTTTGTCTATTTTTTAAATTGAGTCATTTGTCTTACTAGTATTGCCTTATAAGTAGGGTTTATATGTTCTAGATCCAGTATCTTGTCTGAAATAGGTTTTACAAATATTTCCTTAATTTTTGGCTTGTCTATTACCTTCTTTATTGGAATTTTAATTATCGGATTTTTTTAATTTTAAGGAAGTCCATTTGATCAATTTTATCTTTTTGCTTTAGTGGCTTGACTGAAAATTAAGTGATTGTAGAAATATGGACTATTGCTGAGCTATTATTTGGGTATTGTTTATCTGCATTGCTTACCTTTATTCTGAAAGCATACTGTCTTTATTATTAAAACTTTAATAATCTTATCTTTATATTTTATCTTATCTGTATCAATTTTTGAAATTTAATAATTCTCTTTAAATATTGTTCTGCTCCAATTTTCCTCTTCTCTCCATCAAGCAGTTCAACAATATTTATATGAATCTATTTAATACTATGCACATCAGACTATGATTTTATTCATATTTTTCTGCCTTTTATTCTTTCTGTGTTTTATAGATTAGGTAGATTCTTGGCAGTGTCTACTTGGTAGAATCTAATTAGGTAGGTTCTAACTTCAAGTTCATTAATCTTTTTTTTTTTTTTCTGGAGAGACTAAACTGACGATATTGTCATTTATTTTTACTTTTAATACTGTATTTTTGAGTACAAGATATTGCATTTTGTTATTTCTATATCATCCATTTCTATCACCAACTTGGTTTTCCTTCAAATATTTAAATATATTTGTAATAGCTCTTTTATGCAACTATCTAATAATTTTATGTTTGTCATTTAATGCTGTTTTAATTGATTAACTTCCCCCTAGTTATGGGTCATATTTCCTGCTTCTTGGCATATCTAGTAATCTTTGAATAAATAGCATACATCATGTTGTATGTTACCAATTCACTGGATATTGTTGTTGTCCTTTAAATGATGTTAGACTTTGCTAAGCAGGTGGATGCCAAAACCAAGTTGCTCTGCTTGGGTTTCTCTTCTTTGTGCAGTAGTCCACAGAGTGACTCCAGGCAAAAAAATAAGCAGCTTACTTATGCAAGAGATCACAGATAGATCAGTGTTATTTAAATGATCTCTTCCTCTTCCTCTTCCTCTTCCTCTTCCTCCTCCTCCTCCTCCTCCTCCTCTTCTTCTTCTTCTTCTTCTTCTTCTTCTTCTTCTTCTTCTTCTTCCTCTTCCTCTTCCTCTTCCTCTTCCTCTTCCTCTTCACAGAGTTTCACTCTTTGTTGCCCAGGCTGGAGTGCAGTAGCACCATCTTGGCTCACTGCAACCTCCGCCTCCCAGGTTCAAGTGATTCTCCTGTCTCAGCCTCCTGAGTAGCTGGGATTACAGCCACGCACCATCACGCCTGGGTAATTTTTGTGTTATTAGTAGAGACAGGGTTTCACCACGTTGGCCAGGCTGGTCTCAAACCCCTGACTTCAGGTGATCCACCTGCCTCAGCCTCCCAAAGTGCTGGGATTACAGGCGTGAGCCTCCATGCCCAGCCTTAAGTGATATTTTCAAAATTTAATTTTTGTTGAAAAATCACATTATAAAAATGGATGCCAACAGAATTTTTAGGTTTCTCTTAAAAGATTATTAATGTTTTCAGTTTTAAATAAAACTTAATTAACTCAGAATGTCATATATTTTCTGTTACTCCTGGTGGAAAAAAAAAAAAGGAAAATTTTGGTCAACTACTTTCTTAACTATTAAAATACTCTCCTTTCTGTAAGTTCAACTAACAAGACATTGTGTTTGTAAAAATTTCTCAAGTTCTAAAAGTTCACTGTAATTCCTATACCCGCATATTTTATAGCTCTATTACTACAATCAGTTTTCTTCGTATTTTTTCCTATATTCTCTCCCAATATTTTGATTGTTTCTTGGTGCAACAATGTTGAAATGTCAAAAACATAAATATAATAAATGTATAGATAATAAAAAACATAACCTAGACAGTCATCCAGAGGCCTTCAAAATTCAAAGTTTTAGAAAACTGTAAAGAGAATAATTTCTAGCTACAACTAGTTAAAAATCTGGTAATTCATTAATACTTTGGACTCAATGCATTTTCTGTGTGTTTTACTAGAAGATGGAGTCTGGAGAAATAGATACTACAAAAGGCATATTTGTTATTTTATTTTAGTTTACTTTGTCTTTCGAAGAGACAGGGTCCCACATTGTCACCCAGGCTGGAGTGCAGTGGTGAGATCATAGTTCACTGCAGCCTTGAACTCCTAGGCTCAAGCATCCTCCCTCCTCAGCCTCCTGAGTAGCTGAGACTACAGACACATGCCACCGTACTGGGCTAATTTTTAAAATTTATTGTAGCAATGGCATATCACTATGTTGCCCAGGCTGATTTCAAACTCCTGGCCTCAAGCAATGCCTCCATCTAGTCCTTCCAAAGTGCTAGGATTACAGGCATGAGCCACTGTCCATGGCCCAACAGCATTTAAAAATTGTGTTCCCTATATATTTTACATAGTAGTGAATATAAGTATTAATACAAGTACAGTCTTAGAAAATGGAACTGGAAGGAACACAGATCCAAAATCACAATTTTTTTTTTTCAAATGAGAATTTAGATTTAAGCACATCAAATGTCCACTTTCTATGGAAAAAATTATTAATCCAAAAATTATTGTTAACTAAGAAGCTGTGATTCATTGTTAAAGATTCAATAAATGGCACTACTCAAGTGGAAATAAATTTAAAAGTCTGGAAATAGCACATGAAAATAGTTTTCAGTTTACTCTTCAAATCTACAGTTTATTCACTTAATGTGACCCATTGGTGACTGAAAACATCACTGGTTTGGGCACTTATCTAGAATAAATGCTGACCCCCTAAAATTGTACCAACTGTTATGGCCTAACTTGTGTCACCTCAAAATTCAGAGGCTGAAGCCCAAACTCTTAGTGACTGTATTTGGAGATAATACTTTTAAGGTGGTAATTAAGGTCAAATGAGGTTATAAGGGTGGGGCCATAATTCAGTAGAGCTGGTGTCCTTATAAGAAGAAAAAGAAGACATAGTAGATTCTCTTTCTCTGCTCTCTCTCTCTCTCCGTCTCTCTCTCTCTGTAACTTCACGAAGATCAGACAACTTGAGGACACAGTGAAAAGGTGGCTGCCTGCAAGCCAGGAAGCGAGGCCTCACCAGAAACCAACCCTGCCAGCACCTTGATTTTGGACTTTTAGCTGCCAAAACTGGGAGAAAATAAATTGTTCTTGCTTAAGCCACCGAGTCTGTAATATTCTGTTAGGGAAGCACAAGCAGACTAATATATACCAACTAATTTTTTTTCTATGATTTGCACACTGCTGCTTGGGGAAATAGGTAATAACCACCAAGTACCAAGCTGCTAGCAAACAAGCTAGCTCCCTGACTCTATTTTATTCACTTCCCCGTGACTACATCTAGCTTCCAGTATATGCATCTCTATACTAAAAATATTCTATACCTATTATTTACTTAAATATGTAATAACTCAATGTTATATCTATCAGTTAAAGTAATGATTTTTGTCCTAGGTCTTGAAAACAGTCACAATTTTTTAAAAGTAATTGCTTGTTTATTAACACCACTTGATTCAATAAATATAGATTCCATAGAAATAGGTAACTTTTAAAAAAAGAAATGAAGAAATTTAAAAAGACCACAGTGCAATATCATAATTTAAGAAATTGTTTACTGAATTGTTACTGGAGATAATCATTCTGATCTTGCTTAAATACAAATGTTGTTTCCACAACAGTTATAAGAAAATTATTTTTTTCATTTTTTCTTGTTATTATGCATTGTTCTTTATAGGGATAGAGAATCAATTAATCAAGATCATCTTAGCAATAATTTTCCATATACTCCTTATTTTCATTGTCAATAAACTAATTCAATAATGTTTATTTCAGTATTATATTGGGGACTAGAGACAAAACAAAATTCCAAGTTATACAATTAGGGGCAAGATTCCTTCTTAATATTACTTTTCCAACCTAAGGTCATACAGTTGTATGAGTTTTATGTGTTAGTGCCTTATTCTCCAGAATACTGAAATGAAAACGAGTGTTTCTCTTTTCAGTTCATTGGGTTCTGATCAAAAATTAAAAATTAATCCCACTGTTTCCAGATTTTATAGCCAAAGATGTTCCTAGAAAACATATTCTGTTACTGAAGACATAGTGACAATATAAAATGTTCATCAGACTACCCAATAAAAACCTGTCTCAAGAGTGCAGATTTTTCTTAGAGACCACCTGCCTGCTATGTTCCCTTAAAAGTTTAGCACATCATTCACTCTTTAATGTACCTGGACATCTTACTATCACTGATCCTTTAAGAAAAGTAATGGAAGAAACTTGCATATAAAGTAATAATATTCTTCTCCAGTATAGGACCTTAAAAAGTTATACAGAAAATAAATATGATATTTGATTTCTAGTATTTGAAATAATCACGTTTTAAATACACATGTTGTTAGATTGCAAATTGAACTGAGCTGCCGTAAATCAAACTATAACTTGCAAAAATAGATACTTTAATTTGACTTTAGAAAATATAACTACTTTTAAAAAATTTTAAAAACCCACAAAAATTGAAGATCAAATATATTTAAATATTTGCAAAAGAATACTTACTAAAATTTTATTTGCAAATTAAGCTGTGGATCTCGTACTCCTGCAGAGATTCAATCCTTCCCATCTATTCAAAAAAGAATATATGAATAAAAATATGAATCTGAGTTTAATCGAATTGAAGAATTTGGATACTGTTCTGAGGGAGTGGTAAGCTCTCATGCCTTAATGGATGAAGGTTGTGTGAAAACTCCCCCAATTCATTACAATTTTCCCCTTTCCTTCTACCTTGTCCCACTGTTGTTCCATCTGTCAACAATGGCTGGCTAGCTCTTACTCATTTCTGGGAAACTGGCTAAGCAATCACCTTACGTGTTGCATGAAGTCAGGGACCCTGAATGGAGAGACCGGCTGAAGTCATGGCAGAAGAACATAAATTGTGAAGATATCATGGACATTTATTAGTTCCCCAAATGAATACTTTTATAATTTCTTATGCCTGTCTTTACTGTAATCTCTGAACATAAATTGTGAAGATTTCATGGACATGTATCACTTCCCCAATCAATACTCTTGCAATTTCCTATGCCTGTCTTTACTTTAATCTCTTAATTCATCATCTTCGTAAGCTGAGGATGTATATCGCCTCAGGACCCTACGATGATTGTGTTAACTGCACAAATTGTTCGTAAAGCACGTGTGTTTAAACAATATGAAATCTGGGAACCTTGAAAAAAGAACAGGATAACAGTGATGGTCAGGGAACAAGGGAGATAACCATCAGGTCTGACTGCCTGACCGCTGGGCAGAACAGAATTATATTTCTCTTCTTACAAAAGCAAATAGGAGAAATACTGCTGAATTCTTTTTCTCAGCAAGGAACAGCCCTGAGAGAGAGAATGCATTCATAGGAGGAGATCTCTGAAATGGCCACTCTGGGAATGTCTGTCTTATACGGTTGCAGATAATGGATGGAATAAGCCCCAGTCTCCCGTAGCACTCCCAGGCCTATTAGGACGAGAAAATTTCTGCCTAATAAATTTTAGTCAGACTGCTTGTCTGCTCTCAAACCCTGTTCCCTGATAAGATGTTATCAATGACAATGTGTGCCTGAAACTTCATTAGCAATTTTAATTTCTCCCCGGTGCTCTGCCCCCATTTTCCTTGTGATATTTTATTGCCTTGAGAAGCATGTGATCTCTGTGACCCACACCCTATTCATACACTCCCTCCTTTGAAAATCACTAATAAAAACTTCCTGGTTTTGCAGCTTGGGGGTCATCACGGGAACTGCCAACATGTGATGTCTCTCCCAGATACCCAGCTTTAAAATTTCTCTCTTTTGTACTCTTTCCCTTTATTTCTCAGACACTAAGGGAAAATAGAAAAGAACCTACGTTGAATTATCGGGGGCAGGTTCCCCGGATACTTATGTAAAAAGTCTTCTCTGACTTTCTGACTGACTCACCCTGATTTTCTTATCCTTGTTGCCATACTGCTGAAGCACCCAACATTTGCTTCATTGTAGGCAAACAAACTTACTACCAAAAAATATATATACAACTCATTCCTATCATTCTTAACATCCTATAATTCATATCTGATGTCTCCCTCACCCAGTCAGTAGAAATCACTTTCTTCTAAAATTGGCAATGGCCTACATTTTGCCAATCTTTCTTCCTTCCTTCCTTCCTTCCTTCCTTCCTTCCTCCCTCTCTCCCTCCCTCCCTCCCTTCTTTCCTTCCTTCCTTCCTTCCTTCCTTCCTTCCTTCCTTCCTTCCTTCTTCCTTCCATCCTTCCTTCCTTTCTTTCTTTCTTTCTTTCTCTTCCCTCCTTCCTTCCTTCCTTCCTTCCTTCCTTCCTTCCTTCCTTCCTTCCTTCCTTCTTCCTTCCTTCCTTCCTTCCTTTCTTTTTTTTATTTTTTTGAGACAGACTCTTGCTCTGTTGCCCAGGCGGGAGTACAGTAGCACAATCTAGGCTCATAGCCACCTCAATTTCCTGAACTCAAGAAATCCTCGCACCTCAGCCTTCCATAGAGCTGTGACTATAGGTGTATACCACTATACCCTGTTAATTTCTGTATTTTATGAAAAGATGGGGTTTCACCAAGTTGTCCAGGCTGGTTTTGAACTCTTGGGCTCAAGCAATCTGCCCTCCTGGCCTTCCCAAACTACTGGGATTACAGGGGCAAACCACTATACCTGGCCCTTACCAATTTCAAACAACGAACTTGATAATAAACTTTCTAGAGCTTCTCAAGAGTACATGACATAGCTAATACTCTTCAATATCTTCAAACATTTTCATCGTATAGTTTCTGGAACACTAAATATTTTATAATTTCTCTTGGACAGTCTGGGTTTGTCTTTGCTGAATCTTCTCAGGGATAGCCTTCACTTTATTTCTTTCTCTCATTTTATCCCTTGGTGAGCTGATATATTTACTTTCTTTGAAATAAAATTTAAATATTAACTCACAAATTGATATCTCATGTGCAACTTTTCTGCTAAGCTGCAGATACCTTTATCTAACTGCTGATTTATATTCTACTCATAATCTCTTCCCCTCTGTTCTCTACAGAGTAACAAGTCCAATTATTTATAAAGTATTCCGCACATATTATAACACTTGTACTTCAAAACCATCTCACTACACCCCAAATAGAACCCAGTTTTGAAGACAGACTCTGTTATCCTGGCCTGGCTTTACTTTCCTGTCTGAATACCTGCCTTATCAGCTCCTCCTCTGCTTCACCAAGTCTTTCCACACCACTTTTCCATTGGTTCTTTGAAGATAATCAGTTTTTGCCACATCAGAATTTTTTTATATGCTATTCCTTCTGCTTTAAATTGTCTTCCCCCTCCTTTTCCTATAGCTTCACAGTCAATTATTAAGTTAAGCTGTCCCTCACCCCTTTGAAGCTGATCTTTCTATTTACAAGCTATTCACTATCTTTATATCACACACCATAACTTGTCATTATATAAATTACTTACCGATATAGTTTGGATGTCCCCTCCAACTCTTGTATTGAGATATAATCTCTATCAGGAGGTGGGGTGTGGTGGGAGGTGTTTGGGTTATGGGGGTGGATCCTTCATGGCTTGATGCTGTCCTTGTGATAGTGGGTGAGTTCTTGACAAATATGATTGTTTACAAGTATGTGATACCTCCTGGGACCCCTCTCTTGCCATGGGACGTGCCTGTTTCTGCTTTCCTGAGGCCTCCCCAAAAACTGAGTATATGTTAGTGCCATGCTTCCTATACTGCCTGCAGAACTATGACAGAACTATGAAACAATTAAATCTCTTTTCTGTATAAATTACCCCATCACTGGTATTTTTTATAGCAATATAAGATAGCCTAACAGGAAAAATTGGTACCAAGGAGTGGGGCATTGCTATAAGATACCTGAAAATGTCGAAGCAACTTTGGAACTGGATAACTGAAAGAAGTTGAAATAATTTGGGAGGCTTAGAAGAAAATAGGAAGCTAAGAGAAAGTTTGGAACTTCTTAGAGACTGGTTAAATAGTTTTATCGAAAATTCTGACAGTGATATGGACAGTGAAATTGACCTGGTTTGGCTCTGTGTCTCCACCCAAATCTTGTTTCAAATTGTACTCCCCATAATCCCCATGTGTTGAGGGCTGAACCTGGTGGGAGGTGATTGGATCATGGGGGCAGTTTCCGTCATGTTGTTCTTATGATAATGAGTGAGTTCTCATGAGATCTGATGATTTTATAAGGGGATCTTCCCCTTTCACTCACTTGCTCTCTCACTCTCTCCTGTTGCCATGTAAGATGTGCCTCTTTTCCTTCTGTCATGATTGTAAGTTTCCTGAGGCTTCCCCAGCCATGCAGAACTGTGAGTCAATTAAATCTCATTTCTTTATAAATTACTCAGTCTCAGGAATGCCTTCATAACAGTGTGAAAATGGACTAATATAGAAGTCCAGGTTGATGAGGTCTCAGATGGAAATAAGAAACTTACTGGCAACTGGAACAAAGGTCACTCTGGTTATGCCTTAGCAAAAAAACTTTGCTGTGTTTTACTTATGCCCTAGGGATATATGAAAGTGTGAATTTAGGAATGATGACTTAGGGCATATGGCAGAAGAAATTTCTAAACAGCAAAGCATTTAAGAGGTGTCCTGGTTGCACTCAGATGTGGGAGCAAATAAATAACTTAAAGTTGGAATTTATAATTAAAATGGAATCACAGCATTAAAGTTTAGAAAATCTGTAGCCTGACTATATGGCAGAGAAAGAAAAAAACATTACCAAGAGAAGAATTCAAGTGAGCTGTGGAGCAACCACTTGGTAGAGTGATTTGCATGACTAAAAGGGAGCCACATGCTAATAGCCAAGACGATGGGGAAAAAGGACCTTGAAGGTATTTCAGAGATCTTTGAGGAAACCTCCTATCACAGGCCCAGAGGCCTACAAGAAATGAATGGCTTCATGCGCCAGTGTTGGGGTGCCACTGCTCTGCACTATCCTAGGAGAGAGCTCCTCACACGATAGCCATTCCAGTTCCAGCCTTGGTTCAAAGGGCCCCAGATACAACTCTGACCACCCCTTCAAAGTGTGCAAACTACAAGCTTTGGAAGCTTCCATGTGGTGTTAGCTTGTAGGCACACAGAATATAAATATGAAAGAGGCTTGGCAGCCTCTGCTAGGATTTCAGAGTATATGTGAGAAAGCCTGGGTGGCCAGGCAGAAGTCTGCTGCAAGGGTGGAGACTTCACAGAGAACTTCTACTGAGCCGTGTAGGGTGGAAATGTGGGATTGGAGGCTCCACACAGAGTTTCCACCAGTGCACTGCCTAGTGGAGCTGTAGGAAAGAAGCCACCATTCTCCAGATCTCAGAATTGCAGATCCAGTGAGAGCTTGTACGTGTCACCTGAAAAAGCCACAGGCACTCAATGTCAGCCCTTGAGAGCAGGACCGAACCCTGCAAAGCCACAGGGGTGGTGCTGTCCAAGGCCTTGGGAGCCCATCCCTTGCAAAAGTGTGCCCTAGATGTAGGACATGGTGTCAAAGGATATCATTTTGGAGCTTTAAGATTTAATGACTGCCCTGCTGGGCTTCAGACTCATGTGGGGCCTCTAGCCCCCTTCTTTTGGCTCACTTTTCCCTTTTGTAATGGCAGTGTTTATTAAACATCTATACTCCAATTGTATCTTAGAAGTAGATCACTTGTTATAATTTTACACAATCATAGATGAATGGAACTCATCATCAGATGAGACTTTGAACTTGGGACTTCTGAGTTAATTCTGGAATTAGTTGAGATTTTAGGGGACTTTGGAAAGGCATGATTGTATATTGTAATGTGAGAAGGACATGAGATTTTTTTGGGCCAGGAACAGAATGATATAGTTCGGATGTCTTCTCCAAATCTCACATTGAGATGTAATTCCCAACGTTGGAGGTGAGGCATGGTGGGAGGTTCTTGGGTGATGGGGGTGGATCTGTCATGGCTTAGCACTGTCCTCATGATAGGGGGTGAGTTGTTGAGAGATCTGGTTGTTTAAAAGTGTGTGATACCACCCCTCTTTGCTCCTGCTCTCACCATGTGACATGCCTACTCCTGCTTCCCTGAGGTTTACCCAGAAGCCCAGTAGATGCCAGTACCATGCCTCCTCTACAGCCTGCAGGACCACAAGTCAATTAACTCTCTTTTCTTTAATTTATAAAGATTATAAAATTTATAATTTCTAAATTACCCAGGCTTTGTTATTATTATTTATTTTTTTTTTTTTTGGCAAAGTAAGAAAGTCCTAACACACCTATTCAGGTGTTAATTTCTGATTTCCTCTCTTAGACTGAAATTACAATGTAAGAAAACAATTATTTTTCTAAACAATTGTTTAAGAAAATAAGCACTATGACTATTTCTTTGTTCCCAAGTATTTGTCTCAGTGCCTGACATGTAATAGGTATGCAGTGTTAGTTTAAAAAGTTTATCATATGAGAGAACTAACCTGAAAACTTTGAAATTAAAGCATGTAAAATAAACTTATTTTGCTGAGCAATAATATGGAGATATGCTCTTTCATTTATTTAATAAGAGTTCAACCAATGTCACCAGTGTAAAGAACTCTACAGAGAAATTAGATATTTAAGAGAGGTCTAAATTCTATCATAATTCAATTATTAATTTATTCTCAAATATTTATAACCCATCTCCTCTGACACATTGGAGATAGAACTATAAACAGAACAAAGCCCTGTCCTCAGTTTAATATGCAGTACACTAAAATAAGCACTTATTTAAAGATTGAATTATACAGTCAGTACACGACAACTTTAAAAAATGTTTGATTTATAATAAATGTTGTATTAGTCTATTTTCACACTGCTGTAAAGAACTTCCTGAGACTGGGTAATTTATAAAGGAAAAAGGTTTAATTGACTTAACAGTTCTGCATGTCTGGGAGCCTCAGGAAACTTACAATCAGGGCTGAAGGGGAAGCAAGCACATCTTAGTGGCATGCAAGAGAGTGCATGAAGAGGAAAGAGCCCCTTATAAAACCATCAGATCCTGAAAGAGCTCATTTAATATTATAAGAACATCACGGGGGAAAACCACCCAGTGATTCAATCACCTCCCATGAGGTCTCTCCCTCGACACCTGAGGATTACAATTCAAGATAAGATTTGGGTGGGGACAGAAAGCCTATTTATATTAGATGTATATATTTTGGGGTACAAGTGATAATTTAATACATCCATATCATGTTTAAAGATCAAATCAGTTGAATTGAGATGTCTATCACCTTAAATACCTGTCTTTTCTTTATGCTAGGAACATTGGCATTAATTCTCTTCTAGCATTTTGAAATTTATAAGTTTATCGTGAACTATATTTACCCTACTGGTCTATCAAACACCATGTCTTATTTTTTCTATCAAACTGTATGTTGGTGCCCATTAATCAACATGTTTTCATTTCCCATCTGCCCTACCCTTCCCAGCTTCTGGTAACCAATCCACTCTATATTTTCATAGGCTACAGTATTTTAGCCCCTACATATGAGTGAAAATATGTAATATTTTTCTTTTTGGGTTTAGCTTATTTGATTCAACATAATGACCTCCAGTTTCACCAGTGCTGCTGCAAATGATAGGATTTCTATTTCATTGTTCAAATATGCCACGTAGAAAAAGTTTTTGTAAGCTCATTGACAATTTATTTAGGAGAGATAAAAAGATTCCGTGTTTGATATTCAAAATAAATAGTAGATGTATTTGATGTCAAATAGGGGATCATCCGTTATAGAAACAAATAAGACACAGAAAGGCCAAGAAACATGGACATGCATAATGGGCTGTGAGAACACTGAGTAGTTTTATTTTGGTTTTGTTAAAGTGTTTGTGTGTTTGCATATGAGTGTCCGTCTTTTGTGTTAATGTGTGTGTTCGTTTAAGTGGTGGTTGCTGGTGGTTGGTGACAGGAAAGAACACTAGAAATGCATTCTGGGGATCCTGAATGTTTCATGAGTCAGGTTAAAGAATTTGGACTTTATTGCATAGACAACAGCAAGGAATAAAAGTATTTTAGGATGCCTCATTTAATGTGGTACAGTGGTCTTAAGTATCCATAGGGTGATTGGCTCCAGGGTATCCCTTTCCCCCAGAGGATACCATATCTGTGAATGCCCGAGTCCTTGATATAAAATGGTGTATTTGTATATAAGCTATGTACATTCTACAATGTACTTTTAAATCTTCTCTAGATTATGCATATTATCTAATCTAATATACATTATATGTAAATAGTTGTTATATTTCTAATTGGTATTCATTTTTATTATTTTTTTATATCTTTCCAATCCAAGATGGGTTGAATTTGCAGATGTGAAAATTGCATATAAGGAAGGCTGGTGGTACAACTATTAAAAACAAACAAATAAACAAAATTGACTAATATGCGTAGATTTTCAGATATAGAGGAACTACCAGATAGAGAGTTAAGAAAAAGTCATTACCTAGAAAAACATTATATCACTTACTCTAACAAGATGCAACCACTAACTTACCTTGGGTTCTCCAAAGGCAAAGACTAGCAGGTTTTAGTAGAAAGGTTAGGAGACTAACAGTTTAAATAAAAGGAAAGCAAACCACTTTATGAACATAGTTATTGAGTCGGCCACCACTGCAGGTGCCTAGTACGCAACCTCACAGGTAGGTCAGAGAAGCATTATACATCTCAAAACTGTTTTCCCAGGGGACAATAAGTGAAAAAACATATCCCTTGACTTCTTTCTCCCATTGGTCAAGGTCAGTTCCTCAGGTGTTAACTCTGCTGCACTTGGATGCTACTTGTGCTAGAATATTAAAAAACTCCTGCAGATGTACCATACACAACAATGTTAGAGAAGCCGTGGTATGGGAATTGAGAAGCACTAGGTATAGGTCTTAGAAGTGGCAAAGTCAAATCTCAACTATAAGTGACTGGCCTGATTGAAACTTATTACCAGAGGAGTGGCTAACAAGAGTCATCCCATAATCCCGCATATCGCTATTGTAAAAAGGTAATTGAAAAAAAGGCCTCTTTGTATTTATACTATCTGGATGTCTGATAGAAATTATATAAATAAGACAAATTCATGACTGAATTTTTCACTTTTCCACCAAATGCTGACACAGTTTCACATACGTACATGTTTTGTCTTATATGCATACTGTCACACCAATTCTAATACAAATCTCAGCTTACCAGCAAGGTGAAACACATGCTTTCTTTTTCCAGTTCAGGAGTGACATTGGCCTAAATGAGGGATTTGGGCTAGAAAATCCTGGTGTTCCTTAAGAATGTTTTCAGTGTTGACTTTATCTCAACAGATGATCTTTCTGCCTGGACATGGTTAATTCAGTTTCTCCCCTCTTTCCACTAATGGGTTTTCACTTTAATCTTCTTCCAGAAATCATCAATGTACCTGTCAGACAGTGTTTAAGAAAGTGTTTGTCAAGATCTCTAAAGTTATCACAATTTTCCTTTTTTCACATGGAAGGAAAAGGAGAAGTTTTTTGGGAATATTAAAAAGAGAGCTGATTCATGTGGAAAGGTCATTCCTATGAGAATCAAGAAGACCAATCTTCCTTGAATGCTCATGACTCTTTATAAAAAGAATTGAAACTGTTCTTTTCAAATGCATTTATTTTTTAATTGAAATAGCCCATTTAGTTGGATGGCAATTTAGATGCATGTAACTTTCCTGATTTTCAAACTTACCATGAACTCCATTTATCCTTTGAAGTATTTATTTCCTTATTGCATGTTAGAGAGAGATTACAGCACAGATTTGCCAAAGTATTATAAATTTATCTCGGCCGGGCGCGGTGGCTCAAGCCTGTAATCCCAGCACTTTGGGAGGCCGAGACGGGCAGATCACGAGGTCAGGAGATCGAGACCATCCTGGCTAACACGGTGAAACCCCATCTCTACTAAAAAAATACAAAATACTAGCCGGGCGAGGTGGCGGGCGCCTGTAGTCCCACCTACTTGGGAGGCTGAGGCAGGAGAATGGCGTAAACCCGGGAGGCGGAGCTTGCAGTGAGCTGAGATCCGGCCACTGCACTCCAGCCCGGGCGACAGAGCGAGACTCCACCTTAAAAAAAATAATAAAATAAAAAATAAAATATAAATTTATCTCCATTGTTAACGGATTGTAAAATGGAGAAGTAGGTGGTCTGATTATGTATTTTTATTTTCAATATCGACAACAGAATATCTAAATATGCTATGTTGCAACTACAGAAAACATAACAGCAATAGCAAAAAAAAAAAAAAAAACACACACACACACACACACACACACACACACACACACCAGAAAAACTTTCATTCGACTGCTGTCTAGAAAGCAGACCATATCAGAGAACAGCTGCCAGAATATATCTGCTTTAAGACTATTTCAATTGTTAATAGAATTCATAAAATTGGTTACATCCAATGCACTGAATTCTGTATTGCTCATGTCGTTTGAGAAATTGTGCAAAAAAATAGATAGTACATTTTACACTTGACTACTATTCAGCTACTTCCAAACCATCATTTGTGCAATATTTATGTCTTTTAATGCAATAGATTTAATGCAGTGCAATTCCAGTTATGTCTAAAGCTCTTGTCATATTCAGCATAAAATGTGATGTTTTTTTGTCTCTCCTTTTTTTTTTTTATTCCCCAGAAGGGATCAAAAGCACAACAAGAGTATTCAAAGAAGAGCTTTTTGAATTCCTCACCTTAAAACCTCGCTACTCCCATAGTGGATAACCTCCAATTTCACTCCACTGCCATGGTAGCAAAAATTGAGTCTTTTTATATTCTTCAAAGGAATTCTAACAGCCCTCTTTTTAACATTGATTCTTTGTGTTTGTACTTGGTTTTATAGTCAAGGAAGAGCAGCAATCTTCTTATAATCTGGCTAAATCCCATAATAAAGATTATAATATAATTTAATAAGCTTAATATTCTACTTTGATAAATAAGATAGAGAACAATTTTTTTTCTAGTGGAAATACCTATATTATACACAAATTAGAATAAAAATAATATATCTTCAAGATAATCCATCTATACAATTTTTATACGTTAAGTATTGAGTAGATTAAATGCAGGGAAATTATTGTAAGTCATAGATTTGTGCAATCATCGCTACAACATGGATAAGCATATCATATTCAGGCAAAAGACTGGGTTTGCCTGCTGTGTGTTATCATGTAATCTAAGCTTTGACACCTCCAACACTCTTGTATCATTCAATTTTCTGTAGTGCTAGGTAGAGGTGACACTAATCTAAATTAGTTCACTGTTGCTATAAATAAAATAAGCCGTGTATAAACATTCCTGAAAATAGTGACTACACGGTCACTATTTGCTTCATTTTGGTCACCTACCTCACTACACTGAATAATTAAGAAACTAAAATAGATTTAGTGTTAAGTCTGTTACCTACCTTTTTACAAGTATATGATTTGAACAAAACTCTTCCTTTTTTAAAATCTTGTATTTTCAATTGTTCAGCATTGTATCAATAACACAAATTAAAATAATACTTTTTGAGTTTTTACTGTGCAACAAAGACTATTACAAATAGATTAAATATACAATTAATCACCACACATTAGGTATACAACTTTCATGTCTTTAGCAATGTATTACTTCTTTAAATACAGTCATAAAAATGCATAAATCTTTGCAGATAAACATATTTCTGTGCATCTGCCTCTTAGATTTATAATGAAAAGCTTTGAAATCAGTAAATCTGAGTTAACATTTTGAAACTCCAATTCACTACCCATATTTTCCTGAGCATGCTACTTAAACTAAGTCTGTATCTTTATTTATAAAATATATATGTGAAAGTTTGTGTCTGACACTCATCCTACAGATTAGTTACACAATTTAACCAATGAATGTATATAATATCTTTGAAACATAGCTTGCCACATCATAATCAATGAATAATTGGAAGCTACTAATACTTATTTTCATTCATTGTTTCATTTGTTTATACACAATTTTAAAGTGCTGTAGTTTTCACTTTATAGGATGTTGTTTTCCTGCCAATCTGACATTTTTTTGAAATTTATATATAATTTTTTGAAATACTCATGATTTATGAGGGAAAATTATGCACATTTTCACAGTGTTTATTTGATATCCTTGTTTAAATAAGCTGTTTGTTGCCACCAATAGGAATCATACCTACTGCTATAGAATAAGAATCATATCTTCTATCCCTTTTCCTATTCTTATATCCTATTCCTATGCATGCAATAGAAATCATATCTTCTGCTTTCTATGCCGCTGGCATTTTAGAATTTATTTCTTAGTATATTCTTTTAGTACTTATTTTTTTCTCTGATCAGTCTGTTTGATGCTATTCCACATTAGTTAACCATACAGTCATATGGGCAACCAGCTGCCTTCTTTCTTTCTACCTATTGTAAACTAATTAGCAGTTAATTAATTTCAACTGTTTTGAAAGAAGTGTCATTGTATGCCAGCAAAGATGTGGAATCTAAATCCAAGTTTTGAACATTCTATTTGAAATTATAACATTAAGAATAGTTTTGACATAAGTGTTACAGATCAGCAAAAGATCACATGAGTTTGTAGGACTCTCCTAAAAATATCAAAGGTTTAGTAACTTACTTAGAATTTCACAATATATTCAAATATTCAATGTATTTAGGTACTACCACATATTTTATTTATTTATTTTAAAATTATAAAGCTAATTACTTTAATAATTATTATTATTATTTTATAAATGATAATAAAATTAATTATTTTAAAGCTTCGAGTGAGGTTATTACTTCTGTATATTTTGAGGCCAGAAATAAAATAATTTGTTGTCTCACTAATAACAGAGAGGTGGAGGCATGGTGAAAACAGCCTTAAAATATTGCAGGAAAAGTTCTGCTGGAATTTATGAAAACTAGATTGTAGATTGGGAGCTATATTTTGTATCAGTGATGTCTAAACTTGAGAATTAGATGTATCTGTGGAAAAAAAACTCAACTCTTAACTGATGCTATTTCTTCAACTTTACTATGGAAAAATAATGTCTACCTTTTTGCTCATAGTCAAAATTCATGAGATAAAACACAAAAAAATACATAAAAGCAATAAACAGAATTTATTTTTGTTCTTCAAATTTGAAAAGTTTCCAACTGCAACTATATAGAGATTAGCTTAATGTTTTAGTGAGTTCATTAATTTTATGTAATAAACGTTTTTACTTTTATTTCTTTTGTCTGATGTGGTAAGCTTTCCAGGGAATATTAAGTTACTTCTTATTACTTTATATTTCATAGATATCTTCCTTTTTCACAATTTGAATGTTTTTAGTTCTATGCTAAAAATAAAGCAAATACTTAATAGTCACCCTAACGTCTTTGCCTTCATGGTTATATTTGATGGACTTCTAGCCCTAAATCAATTGTTAGAAATCTTATGAGATTTCTCACATGGAATAATTAAAACATTATTGTCCATTTAAATGTGATTTATTCAAATTATGTTCAGTAAGAAAACATTCAATAAGTCTCTACTACATGCCCAAAATCTTCCTTATAATAAGAGGAATGTAAAGTTAAGTCCAACAATGCCCCTGCAAAGTATGATTATATTTTGACAACAGAGAAAGAGAAGTACCAAAAATACTTATAACACAAGGAAGAATGAAATAAGAATTATTGTTGAATTAAAAAAAAATACAGTGAGAATACAGAAAAAAATAATTGTGTTAATTAGCCCAAGAAAATTGGCACTTCAGCTGGACCTAAAGAATGAGAAAGACTTCAACAGCAACAATAATAACAAAATAGTAAAGAAGAAAACTGCCAGGGTAGATGGGTAAAGAAATTACATTATGCCAAGAGCTTACTAACTCCTGTGGTACAGGAGCTGTTCCTACCTATTAGAGTTAAATTGTGAAAAGAATTTACTTATGTGTTACAGACTAGACTATAGACTAGACAGAAAAATCAATGTTGTTTGTGTAGAAAGCTGTTATTATTGGCGTTATGCTGTATGAAGTTAAATGGAACAAGATTGAATAAGAAGTATAAGTGTGTAAGGAGATGTGTAAACAGTGTAGGTGTGAAGAAGCAAAGAAAAAAAGAAGGAACAGTGAAAGTGCTCTTTAATAAGCAATAGTGAGGTCTTTAGGAAAATAATGAATTAGAAATATGGAAAAAACATGCATGCTGTTAGTACTCTGAGAAATAGAGTAACTAGGAGCAATCAGGTTGTAAAAGAGAGAAGTGGTTTTACAATATTTTTTTTAGTTTTGTTTTCCTTTAAAACTCACTTGAATTTGCCACTGATAAAAATACCTGCTCTACACGTAGCACTCATCTCAATGTTCCCACCTGAGATGACAATCTTTAGAAACATACATTTCATCTTCAGGACTTATATTATAGTGCCTTGTAATTTTGTCCATCTGTTTCCATGGCATACGGCCTACTCAAGGGTTGGTAGGACCCTTGGCAGCACTGGCAGCAGCCTGAGGAGCCAGGTAATATGAAGTTTAAGCAAGGCATCTTGCAGAATTTTCCTTATAACATCTGTGAAGTTGGAAGAGCACAGGGAAGTCTATCTTTTCTGACAGCTTTGCCACATTGACTCCACATGTCTCTGTACATTTTGTGACACCTGTTCATGCTGGTGTGCCAAAAGATAGGAATTAAAAAAAAAAATAAAAGCTAACTCTTCCAAATTTATGGTCTGTCTACAAATCCATGTATACTAATCAGTGGCAGAGTCACTTGGGGAACCAAGTAGTTCACATAGATTATATCATTTCTGTTTCTTGTATCTTATATGTTACATTGTATGTGAAAAACATTCCCTTATATGTATTTTACTTTGTGTCATATATATATATCAACCATGACTTAAGACTTAAGGGAAAGGACAAAAAAACTGAGATGCAGATATATTTTCATTTAACAGAAGGTATTCTCATAGTAAATTAGTGAGAATGAATAAGTGAAAATGAAATAAATATTTTAATTATGAAAAGAAAGTAGATTAAGTAACTGCAAATACAGACTTCTAAAAATTTTGATTAATTGGGCTAATGTTTATTAGTGTGAAGGTTTTATTTATTAGATAAGTTAAATTTGGTTACCTATTAACAACAATAGAAGAATAATATCTGTCCCCATGGAGAAGAAAGCCAATAAACACACACACACACACACACACACACACAGACACGCAATTCTTGAAGAAGTGTTTCATATTTTCAGAATTGGAAAAAAAAAAACACTAACAAATCAAATCAACAGGCTTAATATCAAGTCTAAGGCAAGAAAAATAAGAAAAATTATTTTGAGCTTTTTAATATTAGTATATTTAATATTTTAGTTCTAAAATCCCATTTTATAATTCAGAAAATTGAGGTACAGATAAGTATAAATGAGTGTCAATAACACATTTGGGAGACAAGTTTTTGGTGCAAGAGAGAAGGAAGTTGTGGCTTCTTTCTCAAAAGTGAAGCAGCACTTCTCTTTCCCTTTTAACTTGATATTACATCATTGATAGCTGCTAGGAAACTCATACAAAAATAAGTTTTCTCAAAAAAGAATTTAATCATCACACATTGCCTATACATAATAACCTAACAGCATAATTAATACTGAGATCAGAAACTCAAAAAAATTTTAAAATTCTTTTCAATATTATAAACAACTTCATTTAATTATTCATTATGTAATTAAAAACAGTATTTATCACATTTTTGGAAAAATAAATAGTTACACAATTATAAGAAAAAATTTCAGGTTATCAACTGTGTTTAAGTGTATAGCAAATCTTAATAGATTGGCTTTCTTTTTTCATGTTTAAAAGGTGTTTTAAATATAGATTTAACTTAGAACATGTTATATTTTATTTGTTTTACAATATTAAAATATCACAATTATTATTTGTTTTTGTATTTTCCATATTTTGGGGTTACATCTGACTTATTTTGTATTACTTTATATGTTTTTCCAAAACTTTTTCTCATCATTGATTGCTTTAATTTTATCACTGAAAATTATGCAAATGTGTTGGAAAGTTTAACCTAAAAGTATCCTACTCCTAAGACATTATTTAGCTGCATGATTTATTAGATCAACATTATGAATAATTAGGCAAATAATTAATTATATGATTTTTTTCTAGTATAAACAATACTTTATTTGTTGAAACCTGTTAAAGAAAACAAATATACCATACTTTTGGGGAGAATGTTCACAAAATAATATTTCAAAATGTTAATGATGAGTTTAGTATTAATTATAGATGTCAGGGAATTGTTAATACCATGGAATGAACTAATAAGACCAAGGACAACCTTCAGCTTTCTTTGCAGATCAAAATGTTAATGGGACTTTATTGTCAACTTGTATTTCTTTTTCCGAAGAATTCTTTAAAATTCTGTCACTATGTAGGTGACAAATTTTCATTTAAGAAGACCATTAATGGGAGAAATTTGATCCAATGTCACTATGTATTAGTACCTTTTCACGTTGCTAATAAAGACATACTTGAGACTGGGTAATTCATAAAGGAAAGAGGTGTAATGGACTTACAGTTCCACATGGCTGGGGAGGTCTGGCAATCATGGCAGAAGAGGAAGGAAAAGCAAAGGGACGTCTCATATGGTGGCAGGCAAGAGAGCATAAGCAGGAGAAGTCCGCTTTATAAAACCATCAGATCTCATGAGACTTACTCACTACCATAAGAACAGTATGGGGGAAGCTGCCCCCATGATTCAGTTATCTCCACCTGACCCTGCCCTTGTCCAATGGGGATTATTACAATTCAAGGCGAGATTTGGGCAGGGACACAGCCAAACCATATCTCACTAATTGTAGTGCAACTTCTGATATGGTTTAGGTGATTGTCCCCTCCAAGTATTATGTTGAAATGTAATCTCTGGTGTTGAGGTGGGGCCTGGTGTGAGGTATTGGATTATGAGGACAGGTCCCTCATGCCTAGCTTAGTGTCATCCCCTTGGTAATGAGTGAGCTCTTGCTCTGAGTTCACAGGAGATCTGGTTGTTTAAACGGATATGGCCGCTTCCCCCTCTGTTTCATGCTCCTGCTCTTGCTATGTGATATGACTGCTCCCCGTGATATGTCTCCTCCCTATTTGCATTCTCCCTCCCTCCCTCCTTCCCTCTTTCTTTCTCTCTCTCTCTCTTTCTTTCTCTCTTTCTTTTCTTTCCTTCCTTCCTTCCCTTTCTCGTTCTTTCCCTTCCTTCCTTCCTTCCTTCCTTCCTTCCTTCCTTCCTTCCTTCCTTCCTTCCTTCCTTCCTTTCTTTCTTTCTTTCTTTCTTTCTTTCTTTCTTTCTTTCTTTCTTTCTTTCTTTCCTTCTTTCTTTCCTTCTTTCTTTCTCTCCTTCCTTCCTTCCTTCTCTCTTTATCTTCTTTCTCTTCCTTCTTTCTTTCCTTTTCCTTCCTTCCTTCCTTTTGCTCTTTCTTTTCTTTCTTTCTTTCTTTCTTTCTTTCTTTCTTTCTTTCTTTCTTTCTTTCTTTCTTTCTTTTCTTTTGTTTCTTTCCTTCTTTCTTTCTCTCCTTCCTTCTCTCTTTCTTTTTATCTTCTTTCTCTTCCTTCTTTCTTTCCTTTTCCTTCCTTCCTTTTGCTCTTTCTTTTCTTTCTCTTTCTTTCTTTCTTTCTTTCTTTCTTTCTTTCTTTCTTTCTTTCTTTCTTTCTTTCTTTCTTTCTTTTCTTTCTCTTTCCTCTCTCTCTCTCTCTCTCTCTCTCTCTCTCCCCCCAAGACAGTCTCATTCTGTCACCCAGGCTGGAGTTCAGTGGCACAATCTCAGCTCACTGCAACCTCTACTCCCAGGTTCAAGCAATTCTCATTCTCTTTCTGATCTCACTCATTATTTTTTAGCCTATTGGATATCTACGTTTTCTTAAATCCAAACTTCCTTCCTTCCTTCCTTCCCTCCCTCCCTCCTTCCTTCCTTTCTTCCTTCCTTCCTTCTCATGCTTGAATTTTGGAGGTGGAGGTTGCAGTGAGCTGAGATTGAGCCTCCTGAGTAGCTAGGAGTACAAGCATGTGCCACCATGCCAGGCTAATTTTTATATTTTTAGTAGAGACAGGGTTTCACCATGATGTTGGCCAGGTGGTTTCAAATTCCTGGCCTCAACTGATCTGCACGCCTTGGCCTCCCAAAGTGCCGGGTTTACAGGTGTGAGCCACCACACCTGGCCAGATCCAAATATTTTTCTATTCCCAGAAATTAAGACTGAGACAAAAAACTTAAAAAATATTTAAAAAAATTTTCTTTCTTCCTCCTTATATTTTATGTTGAGAAATTTATTTCCTAGTAAAACACTTCCATTATTAATTTGCTCTCACTTTTGTCCAAATTTACATTACCAAATCTGTTACCATGGAAAAACTCATTGACAATTTAAGTAAAAAATAAATAGACATAACTTACTTGTCATTTATTTTCTCTTTCCAATTAAATTGGATGCTTTTCAGAATTTTTGTTTCATTTTCTCACTAAGTTTTTAATTTTTTCCTCCAGCTTACTCATATTCTTTTACAAATATGTTTAGCCAAATATGATCTTCTCCTTTAATCCATAGGGAATACAGATTCTCTGAAACATAACCAGATGCAAGATGATGGATTTTATAAGTAACTTAAAGTATACAGGATATGTTTCCTTTTCATATAAAGTGACAGATAACAATCCCAGTTGAATATTAAATGTTTCTTCTTTCTCCCTATTTTTTTTTTTTTAACATACTTCTCTCTTTTTTTTTTTTTTTTTTTTTTCTTTTTCCCATACAGAGTCTCGCTCTGTGGCCCAGGCTGGAGTGCAGTGGCGTGATCTCAGCTCACTGCAAGCTCTGCCTCCTGGGTTCACGCAATTCTCCTGTCTCAGCCTCCCGAGTAGCTGGGACTACAGGTGCCCACCACCACGCCCAGCTAATTTTTCGTATTTTTTTTTTTTCTAAGTAGAGACAGGGTTTCACCATGTTAGCCAGGATGGTCTCGATCTTCTGAACTTGTGATCCCCCTGCCTTGGACTCCCAAAGTATTGGGATTAAAGGTGTGAGCCACTGCACCAGGACAACATACTTCTTTAAAGAAAAGAGATATATATTTTTTTGATTCAGCAATACATACTGTATGTACACAGGCAATAATTCTTCAATAAATATCGTATTAATAATCCCCACACCTTACCACTTTTCAATTTAACTTTATAATTTATTTTGTATGTTCAAAATATGCCTTAATTAACACTAAACATAAAGTTTAAATTACAACCTATTTTGAAATGCTTTCACACCATTTGTGAAAGCATATCATTAGGACATCAGTTAACTGATCTTGTATGCACCAAATTTAAACTATCATGTAGATTATTATTCTTAAGAATGTTTTTGTCTTACATTATTTACAAATTTCATTCAAAAGCACTGTTTTCATGTTATTTAAATAACCTCATCATTAGCCTCTTCTCTTTGGTTACATGCCATAACCTTAGTAAGCAATGATACAACATGGTTGTGATTAGTGTACTATGAATAAAATATTTAGGCAGGAATCAGCCTTGCTTCAAAAGAAACAAAATTCTTTTCAAGAAATATAAATGATTTTGATTTATAACCAAATGCCTGCTCAATGATATCTTCAGCTTAAAACATTCTAAGTTTAATTTATTTCTTCTGAACCATCTTCTCACTGACAAGCATACACAACAAAGTACTCAAACCTCCTAATAGTCTGGTCATAAGACATTTAAGACAAATTTCTTGGTCTTCTCTTTAAAATCACTTGAGAAATCTGGGTAATATCTGGACAAGCACCAACTCATATCACATTTCTGACTTATCTGTCTTTGTATATTAAAAGGTATTTTCAGTAAGGCATCCACCTATTAGAAGCACATTTGTTCTCAAGGTGGAAAACAAAGTACAAATTTGATCCTTGCTCAATGTCTCACTCAAGCTCCTCATATGAAAAGTGCTGGCAACTAATGAGGACTTAATATTTCACATTCACTAAGGTTGGGACTAGGGAATCAGCATCTTAACTGCCTAATCAAAACCTCTTTAGTTATGCAAAAAGCACCTTCCATTTCAGGTGTAGGCACTGAGTGTTGAATCTTCCATTTTAAAATGATGTATGATGTGCAAGGGGCCTTCAAGAAGTACAGGATTTTCAGAGGCAGTAGTCAGCTCATGATGCTAATATTTCACACATTTCATCATGATGTGTATTAGGGTTCTCTAGAGAAAGAGAAGCAATAGAATATATACAGACATAAAAGAGGAGATTGTTATGGGAATTGGCTCATGTGATGATCGAAGCCAAAATATCCCATGATCTGCTGTCTGCCAGATGGAGAACCAGGAAAGCTAGTGGTTTAATTTAGTTTGAGTCTGAAGGCCTGAGAACCAGGAGGGCCTCTGGTATAAGTTTGAGAGTCCAAAGGCCCAAGAGCCAGGAGCTCTGGATATCAGAGGACAGAAGACAGATGTATCAACTCAAGGAGAGGGAAATAGAATTTGCCCTTCTCCCACCTTCGTCTTCTATTTCAGACCTCAACAGACTCGATGAGGCCCACTCACATTAGTGAGGGGAATCTTCTTTACTCAGTCTATTTCTTCAAATGCACTTCTCTTCCAGAAACACTCCTGGAAATTTACCAGCTGTCTGGGTATTCGACCAGTCAAGCTGAAACATAGAATTAGCTATCACTTGATGTCTCTTTGTTTACTAATTTTACAGTAATACATCAGCTTTCGATTTTTTTTAATAAAAAGCAACATTGTGTAACATATTTATGAGTTTATTCTGTTATTCACAAATCAAATCCCTCAAACAATATTTAGCACTTTTGTGGCAAGGACTAAGGGAGATGCTGGGAAGAACAGAGAAATGGTTAAGATTAATTGCTAAGGCAAATCCTCTTTTAACCAAAAGAAATTAGCACCAACAATATTTTTATACAATTTAGTACTTTTTCTAGTCATCAGAATCTAGAAATATAGAATGGCAGTGATCATGCTTAACCATGTTTTTATCTGACAAACACAAATATAGACTATTCTATAGAAAAAAAAATAAAATGTTGGTTTTCTAGAGATTCAGTAACATAAAATGAAGACAGAAAATAAAATATAAGTTATGTTTAAATACAGCACCAAGGTTTGAGGGTCAAACTGTAAAAATAATTTTTGCTCATTTGAATTTTTTAAGTTTTAATAATATCTCTGTACCTCAAATCCTAAACTACTATTTATTGTACATTATAAAACAAATTAAGTCAAATTAATAATGCATTTAACCATTTACTGTAGTTTAATCAATTCCTTTGATTTGCATATGTATTATTGTAAGCTCCAATGCCAAGTGCTAAATAAATAGTCTTTAAAGTGTCATTTTTCATGGAGATAAACATATTACATATATACAAAATTACTGACATTTAATAAATATTTGTAAAGGTATACCTGAGGGACAGAAGATTATTTAAAAAGTAGTAAAATAGGGTATGCTATAGAAAATATGCCATTCTCATAATCTACTATTCAGAAAATACTCTTTAGAACATTCCAAATGTATTCCTACAAGTTTTTCTTACAAAAAAAAAGTATTAGTATTCTGAAAACCTTAATAGTGTGAGTTAAAAGAATACACGTTTACCTTATTACATTTTCATAACTAGTGAGGAAATGCTAGATTGAGCCTTGGGGCACTCAATATATTACAGGCATGAAAAATGTTTCATTTCTGATGCTGCTTTCAAATGACAGCATAATATGTTATGGATCATTTGATTTTTTTTGTATGAAAATGCTGTTCAGCACCCAAAAAGGCATATGCTGCTAACGGCATGTGTCACAATTCTTTTTATGACAGCTGGCAACAGGAAAATGCCAGTCAAAACACAAAATGTCAAGCAGAAATTGTCCTAATTAAAAGTATTAGATTTTAAAAATCATTCATAAATAAGCTTCATTACATTGCTTTCATTGATTCCAAGCATCATTAATCAAAAGCAGCTTCAAATAACCTAACAAGTATAACCCAAAAAGATAAAAGGAGCTAAGAAAAAATTACTACAGTTTCTTTTTAATTCCTACAAGGTTAGATTTGCTCTTTGTTATCAAACCCCGGAAGTCCACCTATTATAGCCCTATTTTAAAGATGCCAAGTTGAGACTTCAACCTCTGCCTTTCTGAGAACTTTTAGCAAACACAAATGAAGAATATTAGCAGCTATACATATTATTCTATTTTTCTACATTAAAAAAGGGCTTTAATCTTATTTTTTCAGCCTCTCTATATCAACAATTTTAAAGTAAATTTTATTTACTTACTTATTTCTGCTGAGTTGTTTGGCTTTATTGAACCAAGTTTTATTTTCTCCTTCACAAAATGTTCAACATTAATATGAAGATTCATGGCTGGTTGGGGACTTTATAATTTATTAGAGCCAAGGCAGAAGAGAATTCCACCTGGTAAATGAGATTATTTTCACTTTTACTTCTACTTCAGCATTTTTTTTTTCTAACTCATTTAATTAAAAAGAACAGGGGAGTTAGAAAGGAAACACAAAAATGAATCAAGAAATAATAATACAATATTAACGAAGAAAATATATGTCCCAGTCATCTTTATCTTCTTTACTAAGGGGAAATATTTCTTTAGAGGTTTTGAATACTTTTGCAGGCAGCTAAATGAAAGTTGTGAGATCTGATGACCTCATTCTTCCTGGTGGCTGTGAATTTATTATAGAGCTTGTTTATTTGAATTAACTATGGACTGATATTCTCTCTCTCTATCTATATATATATATAATGTATAAAATATCTTTCTATATATGATCTATATCTATCTATATATACACACATATGACAATTTCGATGAAATATCAGAAGTAGAAAAGGCTAACAGACAGCATCAAACTAAGTTTTCATAAAACACACATATGATTTATTATACAGTGTTTATAAAGCAATATTTAGACATAAAAAGAATAGTGGAAAAATGAAAAAGCAGCAGAAAATAACTGAATAAAAATGTGGTGACAGCTTTTGGACATGAATATTTGACCGTGCTGGTGTTACTTTGTGGAGACATTGCAACTTTCACACCCTGTTACTTTCCTTGAGTGATGTAGCTCTCAATGAAGCACATGTAGCCTCTTGAGGCCTAGACTCTGACCTGGCGTGCAACTTCTTCTGCCATATTTTAACAGCCAAAGCAACTCACAAGGCCAGCTGGATTCAAGTGATGGGAAAATAGACTTTACCTTTGAAGTTAGAAAAAATGCTGTCACATTTTAAGAATGTGAAATACTTACAAAACATAATTTTTCTTTCAGCTATATAGCAATTGTGAATATTTCATAGATTAATTGAAGTGATTTTTCAGATTATAAAAGTAAATGTCATGAAACATCAAATAAAATGTATTATTTTATTATGAATGTATGACAGAGATAATAAATAAATATGAGTCCAACATTTATTTGAAACATCAATTCTAAATGCTTATTTTAGTAGAGTGCAATAAAATGCATAACGAATGGAGCATTATTTTATTTATCTAAATAGCATCATAAATGAACATGACACTACAATGATCGGCGTTAGACAAATAGCAATTTCTGTTCACAGAAATTACGGGTTTATATAAATATCCTTGCTGGTGGAGAAGCAGGCACAAGTTTTAAGGGAGGCATATGTGCTACATTTTTAGAGAACTTTAAAAGTGGACAAAGTTAGAAATATCATGAATAGTAATGAATATATTGTGAGTTGATTGACATAGGTGGCCCACGTGTTTATATGTTTTCTAAAACTGTATTATGAAAAATAGAAATTTACAGGAAATAAGAAGGTATAAAATAACAACTCCAGTATACCATTTACTAAAGATTTGCCAATTGGTAACATTTGCCACATTGCTTTATCTCTTCCAGCCCTCTTCTCTCTCTTCTCTCCCACCTCTCCCTTTCCCACTTCTTCCCCTCCCCATGTTTTTTTGATTTGCCAAACCATTTGAATCCCTTTAGCATCTAACTCAAAAAAAAAAGGAAAAGAAAAGAAGTGGGCTATTTGCCACATGACTACAATAGCATGATCACATATAGGGAGGTTAATTACTATTGATGTAGTATTATCTAATCTGTAGTATATTTTCAAAATGTCCCAGCTGTCCCCAAAATTTTTGTTATAGCTGCTTTTCCACTAACCTAGGCTATCACAGATTGCATTGTGTTGTTGTTTAGCATCAGTTTTCCTAAATCTGGAAGAGCTCCTACTGTTTTTTTTTTTGGTTGTTTATGATACAGATATTATTGAGGAGTTCAGGCCAGTGGCTTGTGGAATTTCCAACAATCCAGCTGTACTTCACTGTTGTGGTTAAATAAAGTCAGTTAAATATATCTGGTAAAAATACTACAAAAGGGTATTGTATTGGGTCTGGTGTGTTACTCATTATGTAAGACTAGAAACAGAGAAGATCATTTTTTTCCTATATTGGTGATGCTTATTTTTATCACTTACTCAAGGAAGCACTGTCTATAATCTCTCTACTCTAAGAGAAACATTGATTTCCTCTTGTGAATGATAAATACACTATGGAATGGTACTTTGAGGCCATAAGTATATTGAATCCCCAGACCTTTGCACACATTAACCTCACTTCCGATACATATATGAAACTTTTCATATAGTAAGGGTGGTAAGAAATTATTTTTGAAGTTTAACTCAATTTTTTTCTCAAGAAAAGCATGACTTCTTCCTTCCTATTTTTGTTAATTGCTATGAAATTTTTAATTCTGTTTCAGTATAATTTATTGTCATGATTATATATTTGAATGCTCAATGTGTACAGAATTTGGCTGGGGTCCCTCTCCCACAGGGCACTGTGTCTTTTTGACATATCTTCAGTAGCACTGAGGCATTTCCTCTTCCTGGCTAACAAAATGTTTGTGGCCACCTTTATTACTCCACTATTTCAGATTCAGCCATTTCTTCATGAGTCCTTTTAGAGGGAAATAGGAGTATTTGGGTGCCCCTGGTCCCCAGACTTTCAAAGCTATTATATATAACATGGATATGTAAACACACACACACACACACACACACACACACACATGCACGTACACAAAATTGCACCTCTATTGATATTCAAAGAGGCCATATGGTGTCAACATACCTGGTAGCCTGCATGGGAAATTCTTCCATGAGTACATCTATTTTTCTTTTAAGATGGAGTCTCACCCTATAGCCCAGGCTGGAGTGCAATGGTATGATCTCGGCTCACTGCAACCACCACCTCCTGAGTTCAAGCAATTCCCCTGCCTCAGCCTCCTGAGTAGCTGGGATTCCAGGTGTGCACCACCATGTCTGGCTAACTTTTTGTATCTTTAGTAGAGACGGGTTCTCACCATGTTGGTCAAGCTGGTCTCAAACTCCTGACTTCGTGATCTGCCTGCTTTGGCCTCCTAAAGTGCTGGAATTACAGGCATGAGCCACTGTGCTCAGTCATTTATATCTTTTTAAGACACTTTTTTTTTATGTTTCTATTATCTTTGGAGGTAGCAAGAAAAAATAAGATGTATTGCCACATCACAGAATAAACTCACTGTAGTATTATATTCAACTGAACAAATTTAACAACTATTTTTTTAATAAAATAATAGCACATATGGAGAAATCTCAGTTTACCCCAAAGGAAGAGTATGCTTCTAACTTTCATACTTGATTTAATGCTTGTTGCTAATAACATATCAATGAAAGAAGCAGGTATTCTTTCATTAATCTGTCATGGATGTGAATTAAAAATATATAATATTTAAATACTACCTTTTCACTTTTAAAAATGTTTTAATTTGAAACAATGTAACACTTAGAGAAAAAGTTTTTAAAAATATACTAAGAGATATTTTTTCCTGAATGTATTGAGAGTTGCTGACAAGATGTCCCAATATTTTAAATATTCAAATGTGTTTCCCTCAAGAAAGCATATTATCTCATATAACTATAGTATACTCATCAATGTCAAGAAATTAACATTGATTCATTACTTAAATCTTCATTTCAGATTCTTTTCAAGTTTAGTCAGTTGTCTTAACAATGTTCTCTATAGGAGATACACACTATTCAGAATCTATGTTGCATTTACTTTCCTTGTTTCTCTGTTTGTCATAGCTGCTTCTTCACTTTTATGATATGGACCATTTTAAATAATATAGGTCAACTGTTTGGAAGAATGACATTCAATTTGGGTCTGTCTAGTGTTTCCTCATATTAGCAAAAATGTCAGCAGTAATTATGTGTTCTTCTCATTGTATCCCAACAGCTGGCCTACAATTTCAGTTTGTCCTAGTATTGATGATCTTGAGTTTGATCCTTGATTTAGGCAGGGTTGTCCAAAAACCTTTGCCACTATAAAGTTACTCTTTTTTTGCCTTTTGTAACTGAAACATAGTTTATACAAAGGTACTTTGAGACTCTATGGATGACCTCCTCGACAACACCCCCACTTCATAAAAATGACCATCTCCTCCCATATGGGCTCTGGCATACTCTTCCTGGCCCAGAGTCACCCACCACTGGTCACAATCTCACACTCTTCTTACCTGTTGGGGCCTTGCTTTTAAGGTTTTGTTGTTGTTTAAGGCTCTCTCCAGATAATCATTTCAATGTGTGCCTCTCTCTCTTTTTAATCTATTCTCATTAAGATTCATGTTCCTATCTGTTTTATGATTCTTCAAATGCCTTCTCTCTGGGGTACAACACATAATAGAATATAATAATGTATAAAGATTTGACCACAGTTTAGTAAATAAAATGCTGAAATCAATAATCAGCCATCATTTATTGGATATATTCATTGTGCCAAATCTTGGTTGAACATATCAAAAATAATAAGACATTGACTTTCTCTTTAAGGAGTCTAAAGTAGGTATCATAGAAACTGATAAGGTGAACTTAATAAGGAGGATGAAAAAATGGCAGTAAATAGAGGAAGTTATGAAAGATAAGAAAGGGTAGATTTAGCTCAAATTTAAATCCAAAGTAGGCTTTCGGCTGAAAATATCTGAGATGCATCTTGTATTTCTAATATTTTATATTATATTTCTATTGTTTTGTATACCATGGATACTTACTACCATTACACTTACTCATTTCTATTTGACCAGTATTATATCATTGAAGCTAGTTCATTTGCCCCATCTTAAGATACAATGCTTTCTTAGATTCCCAGTACTGAGATGTCTCAGAAGTTATTTACTATATATTTTATCAACATAAAAACAATAAGGAACACACTTATTAAACAATATACATTTTTAAAATGACCGTGACCCAACTTTTTTTGTATTCTAAACTGCTGGTGGTAAAAATCCTAATATTTTGTGGAGAAAAACTCACAATAAACTACATAAGTGTTGTCAAGTATCTCTATTCATACAGATGTAAATATATCACAGAATATGTAATTATTTGATGAAATAACTTTTGAGCTTGATGAGGCAAAATTCTGGCACTATCCAAAATCCAGATTTTTACCTACATAATAAATATTGAAGGAACTGTTTTCTTATATCTTTGGAGCAACACGGTATTTGAGGTGACAAGAGCTATAATAGTCTGTAACACTTAAATTCTTTATGTTCACACTGCATGTTTTTAGACAGCAAAGAATTTATAGTCCAATTGGTTAGAACCCTGTTCAAATTTCACAAACACATCGCATCAGCTCTAGTCTAAAGCAGTATCACAGTTTCACAGTTGACACTAATACAACTGTTCATTTATTCACCACGTCTTTACCTTCAAATTTGTATATTTTGAATATTGTATAATTTGAATTTTGTATATTGATCTCCTGACTTCTTTGCACTAAAATTGTTTTTCCCCCAGAAAAAAATCTAAAAATATTAAAATTGTAACTTTATCGTCACAGGTTGGGATACCGCAGTTACCCAAGTATAATGAAGTATGCAGAAAGATCATGCAGTGTTTGTCATTTCGAAGTATGTTCTTTGACAATATCAAGTGTGTTTACCTGCACTTCAATATTTTTAGTGTTATCTTAGGATAAGATAAACATACATTTATGAGTAGGAATATTTAATTATTTTAGGAATTGGGAAATGGAAAGTTGGGAAGCTATTTGTGATGAAGAAAAGCAACCTACCACCAACAGTTTTCCAGATGAGTAGCTGCATCTGTTGAAGTTGAAAGAAGACCTACCTAAGAGTTTCTAGTTTATAGATATGTAACAGTTCCCTTAAATCTACTTTGTAAAAGAACAAAAGACATTAAGAAGAATTGCTTTTTCTTCACTTCTTGAGCATTTGTCAACTTACAATTTTCTGATGGTAGATTGGTCAGTTTTGAGGAATTAATTACTTATTTCTATGATAAGTAAATTAATCTGTTGGCCTAAATTATATGTGAACCGAATGCAATATTTAACTAAAATAAGACCATTGTGGTCATTCTACGCCACAAACTATAATACCACCAGTGACTCTATGGATGAAAATAACCCTTAGAGACTTTTGCATTTAGTTCTTTATAATGAACAGTTATATTCAATAATTAAATATAAAAAGATAATTGTGCAGATGAAGTTGAGTGTTATGCTTAAAAATTGAACATATCCAACTGAATTCTAAAGAGATAAATCATGTATTCTCAGTAATGTAATACGTTTTCCTCCAAAGAAAAATTTCCCACAGCATTTAGGCTGAATTAACTTTCAGTTTCAAGTTTGCCTTAAATTCAAGGAGTATATGCGTTGTTTCCTCAGGCTGTATCAGCAAGTTTCAATCTTATGTCAGCAAATCAACAGAGTTACTCATCTAAGCATGAGCAGTGACCTGCAAAACCAAATCAAATGTCAATTATTCTGAATTGCAACATCCATGTATAACCTGTTTTATTAAACTATACTGAGAAAATTTGTTTTATTCTTTTATCATTTCTCAAATTTTGAAAAGGTTATGTTCATCACATAAAAAGGCCCTGAGTAGAATTTTATATTCATAAATGTAGAGATGATAAGCTTAAGATATACTCAGCCATAAGGAGTAAAACTACCAGAAGCTTTGCTCAAGCCACACTTAATTGCTTGAAATGAGCTTTGAGAATCTCACTTTTGAGTCATGTTTCAACAGGAAGCATCTTTTGCCGTATGATGGTGTCAAAGTAAAACTACGCGGAATAAAGTTAAGTAAGATTTTATTCAAGACTATTGCAGTGGAGGCCGAGGCTATTTCAATATGGTAGAGAGATTGAACTCGATTCCACTGAAACAAATGACAGGAGAGTTTTTAAGCCCTGGGATAAGCTAATGGAAATGTGCTGGAGGACTTTTCGGGGGAGGTTGGTCAATGTGGTTAGGCCATCTCTGTTTGCTTCTTGGCTCTTGGGAAAGTTAGGCTACTACCCTCCCACAGAGAATGGGAGATAGAGGCAATGTCTTTCTCTGTGGTTATATTTCAAAGAAAGGGATGACTCCCAAATTCTCAAAAAATACATTCCTGGGTTGTAAAACTGGTCAGAAGTTTTGTAAACATTTACATCTCAAAGGTTCAGTGAAAGAATTTACAATGATAAGATTTCTAAAGTCAATGCTCTAAGAAAAAGTTGGTCAAAGCCTACAGTCAGAAAGAAATTTGTCTGAAGCTCAGTCAAGCTAAGAGGAATATTAATGCTGTCTTGGTTAATTGATAATTATTACACTGATTACCAAAAAAAAAGTAGCACTTGACAGTGATTTATTTTAGGGGATATTATCCAGTCGGTATTCTAACTAAACAACTCCAAGTTTTTTGTGTTTTTTTTTTTTTCTTCAGAGTTTTCTCTTCAGAGGTTAGTTATCACTCATACCTGAATAATATCTTCAGATATCATTACTAAAAATAATAATACAAAAAGATAGCTAAAATCACATAATTTTACCTCTGTACTTAATTTTATTTGATGAATTCATGATTTTCAAATTTCATGTTTAAAAAGTATACCCTAGCAATTATTAATACTTTATCATTGATCCCCAATATATAAGACATATAATGGAAGTGGCAAAGAGAATGTCAAAAGAGGCCTCAGAAATAAGAAATATCAAATTGTAGGTCAGATCCATATCTTCCCACAGTATCAACCCTGGGTGTCTACTTTGTTTTCACAAAAATAATTTTGTACATTTGAAATTCAGGTATTCATTAAGGTATTGGTTAGATACCGTGATTCTGAAGCTCTTTTCAGAAAAAATCAAGATGAACCTTTGTCAGAGGCATCTGAACCAGAGCAACTCCATTTTGAATAGGGGCTGGGTAAAATGAGGCTGAGACCTACTGCGCTACATTCCCAGTAGGTTAAGGCATTCTTAGTTACAGTATGAGATAGGAGGTTGGCACCAGATACAGCTCATAAAGACCTTGCTGATAAAACAGGTTGTAGTAAAGAAGCTGATCAAAACACGCCAAACCAAGATGGTGACAAAAGTAGCCTCTGGTCCTCCTCACTACCCATCATATGCTAATTATAATTCATTAGCATGCTAAAGACACTCCCACCATCACAATGACAGTTTACAAATGCCATGGCCATGTCAAAAATTTACCCTAGATAGTCTAAAATGGGGAGGAATTCTCAGTTCCGGGAACTGCCCACCCCTTTCCTGGAAAACTCATGAATAATTCACCCCTTGTTTAGCATATAATCAAGAAGTAACAATAAGTATAAGCAGCTTAGCAACCCATGCCACAGCTCTGCCTATGGAGTAGCCATTCTTTATTTCTTTACTTTCTTAATAAACTTGCTTTCACTTTCCTCTACGGATTCGCCTCAAATCCTTTTTTTGTTCAAGATTCAAGAACTCTTTCTTGGGGTCTGGATCGGGACCCCTTTCCAATAACACCTTGATATACTGTGCAGTTTACTAATACAGGTTTTTATCAGATGTGCTTTCTTGCAAAGGAGCATATCTTAGCTGTAGGGGGCAGAGCTCCTGTTTGCCCCCTGAAGGTTTGCTGAGATATCAACTTGCAAAAGGCAGATAAACTGGAGAAAAGTCAGACAAATTTATTTAACACGAATACTCAGGAAATTTCAGAATGACGGCTCAAAGATATAGGAGAAATTGTGACCTTTTATGCTTAGGTTAAACAAAGTATGGACAACCATGTAGAAATATAATTGGACAAAAAGTGTTTGATCTAATATACTGAGTAGGCAGACCCAACGAGGTCTGTCTGTCCAGATTATTTTCATCTCTGTGAGCATGTGTTCCTTTCTTCTGGGAATGGGGCAGGAATCTCTTGAATGGGGTCTTATGACCTACAGTCAAACAAAATAGGTCAGATAATTTATTTATGGCCAATTCATACACAGAAAGGCAGAGGAAAAAATGAATATTCTTTAGGTTTTATAACTGGCTTTAGAGAAAAGGTGTTCTGGTTTCTATGGCCTGAATTGGGGAAAGAGAGATTCTAGTGTCTATAATTAGCTTCAGAGGAGACTGGGACTGAGACAAGGGGGCAGGACAAGGTCAAAAATAAACTTTTGCTTCTGAGGACTTCACTTGGGGGTATCATTTCGGAGTCCTTAGGTAGCTAAAGGTGATTAGATTGGTGTTTATGTTTAAAAAGGCAGCAAGTGCACTGAATAAGTAATTTCGAAAAGAAAAAGAGACTCACATTGAGAACTTTAACCAAGAAGATTTTTCATGTTTGTCCTCAAATTGTGAAAAGTCTCAAATATATCCACAAAGATTTGTTGTGTTCTCACTTTGTGCAAATATATTGACATACAATATTTAGTTTAATCCTAATAAAAGTCCTGTTAAGTTAAATAGTTTTATAATGTCTCTTTTCAAATAAAGAGTAGGGCTCGTACATATTTGGCAGTTCATTCATGGCCAGCCACCACTGGTGGAGCCAATGGTGGAGCCAACACTTTCATGAAGGCATATAAGGTTCTAGAAACCACTGTTCAACTCTCAGGTTGTGTTGTCCCTCCCACCAGGCTGGCAAAATGTAGTAATTTTAAAGTATAATAAAAAGTGGCAAAAGAAAAAGTCAAGGGTAATATAAGCAATGAGAAGGCTTTGACAATATACTACAGACCCATGGAACATTCTTTGAAATTAAAATATTATGTCTGTAAGATAATCAAATTAATATTTTTTATGATGAAATCCAACTTCATTTCTAGATATAATGACTGAGACTAAGCAATGAATTTGTAGTTTATTTGTTTGCTTTTTTTTTGCAAGAAAATATAAAATAAAATAAGTAGCTTTATTCACCCTGCAGGGAATCTTTCAGCATTAACGGCATGAAATGAAGGATAAAACTTGAAACTGGGTCAATTTGAAAACATGTATACACATTATTCCTTTATACTAAATTCTAATATACATATATTAACAAAAAGAATGATGGTGATTTCCTTAAAGCTCTGAAATAACTTGAATATTTTACATACAAATGAAAACATTAAATGGACATGAAATATTTGGAAGAATCATTACAGTTCATATAGTAAATGTTTTAATAAAAATACAAATTAACCTTGAAAAATCAAAACCTATTTTAAATGCATGAGAGGAAAGTATAATCCGATGTAATCCAGTCATGAATATATTTTTAGTACAAATAATTATCTTTAATAGTTCTATTCTGTTTGTGAATCTGAACTTCTGAATATCAATTTTTTTCCCAAAGAAAATTCATTTGTAATATAACAAGGAAAGAGTAGTTCTAAGTGTATAACCAAGTTTTAAATGTTCTTGAATCACTAGTAAATTGATTGGTAAATCCACACCCAAGTGTGAAATAAGCTTAGCTTCCAATTAAAATGTTACAAGTTGGTACTAAATCTAACCAACAATTTGAAACCTTCAGTAACACAAAAGCTGACACCGTTTTTTAAAAAGGTGGCAGACAATGCTTCACTAAAGTGAGAAAGAGACTTTTATAAGTGCCCTAAGAGCAAAGTAATTAAAAAATAGAAACAATGAAGAAATAAAGTACACCAAATTAAAATATGTTGTTAGCATGTACCATTTACTTAATGAAACATTAAAAGAAAGAGAAATCTTAGATGTATTGAAATTTATGATTCCCTTAAGTGCATAATTATCCCTTAATCATGATGATAGATATTAAGATAAAATAATGTTAGTTTAGAAAATTCTTTGTAAAAAATATTGCATTTTTTTATAATTCAACTTGAAGTTTTTCAACTGTCCCTAGTATGTTTTGAATTTCACAATTTTTTGCAATATTTCAGGGAAAATAATATGGTTTCTCTACTTCACAGGAGTTAATACCATGCTACCAAGATATTCCCAGTCAATCCAAGGGATTTTGCACTTTCTGCAAGTTTTTTAATGTAATAAATATATTGGTATTTTGGAAAATCTGCTTTAAAATACATGCTAATAGTCAGTGGCCTTCAAACACCATCTTCTTTATCATGAGATAACTGAAATAACGGTTATAATCAACCAAAAAGGTAAATAATTATAATGAAGGTGATTTCATGGTGAAGACTTGGCATGAATAAGCTCATGCTTAATTATAGGGGGAAATGTTGCACTTTTTCTTCTGTTATAATATGCATAATTATATATTCCCTCTCTTAAGTTTTACCTTTTAAAGGGCAAGTTTATCTCAACATGAACCACAACGTAACAAAACAAAAATAATTTTGCTGGTATATTTCAGCTGAGCTTCTTCTATACATGGAAGAGTCATTATAATGAAATGGCACCTTCTGCTCAGAGGTGAGTCAAGCAAAGTGTATTAAACATGTTGAATGAAGGTCACTGACTGAGTGTGTTTCAAATGAAGCTTTTCTATAAATAAAATGCTTAGCTCAGTTTTACTAAAGCAATATTCTCATTTTTTAATAACTAGTTTGAAAATATGTATATTTTCTTCGAAAGGAATGAGTAGGCTGGGTGCAGAGGCTCACACTTGTAATCCCAGTACTTTGGGAGGCCAAGGCGGGCAGATCACCAGAGATCAGGAGTTCAAGAGCAGCCTGGCCAACATAGTGAAACCTTGTCTCTACTAAAAAAAATACAAAAATTAGCCCAGCATGGTGGCACACACTTGTAACCCTAGCTAGTCAGGAGGCAAAGGCAGGTGAATCACTTGAGCCTGGGAGGCAGAGGTTGCAGTGAGCCAAGACTGTTCCACCACACTCCAGCCTAGATGACAGAGTGAGATTCCATCTCAAAAAAAGAAAAAAAAAATGAATAATGTAATTTTAAAATTCCATTTAATCAAGTATACTATTTACTCAGTCAGAAAATGTTTATTGTATATCAATTACATACTTGACTAGGTAGGTACTGAGATTCTGGGAATGCCCCCAGGGTTGGAGAAAATAATGATAAGTTTCCTGTAGTAGACAGAACAGTGATTCGCCTAGAGTCATCCACTTCCTAATTCCACAAGTATTAGACATAGTTATCACACCCTGTATGCTATGGATCACCTGGCACCACCCAGATCTGAAAACTGGACCTGGGTCAATTATTCAAGAATATTGTTCCAATTCTTCTGTTCTATCCCAATCCCCAGAACCTATGACTATGTTAACTTGTATGTTGAAGGGGACTTTCTAGACATGATTAAGAAAGATTCTCAGACAATCCCTTTGAGAGAGAAATATTTTTGTAGATTATCTGCATGCGTCCAAAATGATCATAAAGTTTTTATAATAGGGAGGCAGGAGAATCAGAGTCAGAGAGAGAAGGCATGCAATTGGATACAGGTCAGGGACAAAGATTTTATGCTGCCAGACTGTGAAAATGAAGGAAGGGTCCACAAGCTGAGATTTGTAAGTGACTTCTAGAATCTGGAAAAAGCAAGGAAAGGGATTCTCCCCCAGAGCTGCAGCTGGAACACAGCCCTGCTGACACCTTGATTTTAGGATTTATAATATTCACAACTATAAGACAATAAATTTGCATTGCTTTAAGCCACCAAGTTTGTGGTAGTTTGTTACAGCAGCTGTAAGAAACTAATACACTTGCTATTTTTAAATAATTGATACAAATGACTAAAAGCATATGTAATTAATGAATAAACACTGGTAAGTCTTATCAGTGGGATAAGTGGAAAAGAGGATGGTTAGATATAGGTTAGTCAGGGATTTCTCTCTTAAGAAATTGTGTTTATTTTGTACTCAAAGGGATAAAATGAGATGGTCTTGTAAAATGTAAGGGAAAGAGTAACATAGACATATGCAATTTAAAAGAGTTTGAATTCTTTTATTTTTACAAAGTATAGTCAACATGGTTGAAGCATAATGAGAGAGAGAGAAAAAAATCATATAAAATGAAGTTAAAATAAGGCAGGGGCTGATCATATTGAAATTTACAGATTACAGTACAGTTTTGAGTTTATTTTAAATGAATGTAATGTGGACCTGTAATTAAAGTTGCAAATAATATTATTTTATCTAAATCTTTCAGACTTCAATATTTCTACTGTGTAGTCATTGGATTAGCTGAAGACAGAAGAAAAAATAAAAAACACTAGTTAAGCTACCATTTGAATAAATCATACTGGAGATGTTGGTATCTTCAACTATGATGATGTCAGTGAAAGTAGAAAGAGTTGTTCATAGCATGGGCAGGATTTGTAGACAGATTAGGATGGGAAGGTAGAAATGAGAGAAAGATCAAAAAGAGGCACAACTCATAGGCTATCTATTAGAGCAATTGGGTGCATACATCGAATAGAAAAACTGCAAAGGCAAGAGATGAACTAGGAATCAAAATTCTCTTTTCATACATTGGATCTGACATACTATTAGATATTCTTGTTGAGATATATAGTAAGAAGTAGAATGTAGAATTGTACAAGTCTGTAATTCACAGGGAGATCTGAATAGGAGATTAAAAATATAGGAGTCGCCATATTGTAGACTAAAAGTAAAGTTTAATACACCTTTAATACACCTTGTGAACTAGTGTAAGAACTTTGCCTTTTTGCCTGAGTGACAAGAGAAGCCATTAGCAGGTTTCAAGCACAGAAGTGATATGATCTAAATTGTCTTTTGACTCCTATGTTGACAACTGAATGGTAGAAAATATTAAAGATGAGAGACTATTCTGGAGAAAATTTGACAGTATCAGTGGCTGACAGACTTAATATGGGTTGTAGGAGACAGAGAGGAGAAGAGAACTCCAACTCTGAGTTGTGATACCCACAGGAACAGAGTTATAATTATTTGAGAGGGATAATATTGAGATGAGCTCAATTTAGAACATGGTAAGTTTGAGAAACCTATTGTACATCCAAATAAGATACCAACAAGAGTGTATGATATGAGCCTAAATTTCAGAAATGGAGCCAGGCCAAGATCTATATTTGAAAATCATCAACCTATAGTTTTTTTAAAGGTATGAGACAGGTTGAATCAACTGGAGAGTGAGCTTATGTAGAGAGGAAACAAGAGCCAGCAACTTAAGCACAGGAAATTCTGTATTTATTGATTGGGTAAATAACAAAACAAAACAAAAAAGAAACAAAGAGTAGTCAAAATGAGAATATTAAGGGGAAAACAAGGAGTGCTAATCACCTTATACTCCACAGACATCTTCCCGAATGAGAACCAAATGTATTAATCACTAAAGAGATCTTTCTAGAAGTTGCACATATATCTCAAATGTCTAAAAGTACTTAATTAATTGTATTGCAACGTTATGAACTTTCCATTTTAGTGAATGTCAACGTGTCTCCCCAGATGTTCCAGACAGAAATCTGAGAATCTCTTTTCTGTCTTTTCCTTAACTTCCCAGGTGCAATTAGTCTGTCCTGTGTGTTCTACTTTGAAAAACATAAAAATACTCTCCTTTCCCATTAGAAAATTAATTCTGTAATCAATTACAGAACTGATCAAGAAAGCTATCAGTTTTTATCTGTAATAATCCTTTTAAGATGTTTTAGTTCTTCTACATTTGCTGTAAACAGATTTATCACAGCCAAAATTACTCAAATATTTATTTATATCTAACTTTTGGAGTAATATGGCTACATATCATTGTATAGCCTTCACAGTGATCCCTTCCCCTTCCCCTTCCCCCTCCCTCCCTCTCCCTCTCCTTCTTCCTCCTCCTCCTCCTCTTCTTCTTCATCTTCCTTTTCCTCTTCCTCTTCCTCTTCTTCTTCATCTTCACCCAGGCTGGAGTGCAGTGGCACAATCTCAACTTACTGCAGCCTCTGCCTCCCACTTTCAAGTGATTCTCCTGCCTCAGCCTCCCAAGTAGCTGAGATTACAGGCGCCCCACCACCATGCCCGGTTAATTGTTTGTATTTTTAGTAGAGATGGGGTTTCGCCATGTTGGGCAGGCTGGTCTCAAACTCCTGACCTCAGGTGATCTGCCTACCTCAGCTTCCCAAAGTGCTGGGATTACAGGCATGAGCCACCATGCCCGGCCCACAGCCATGTTTTCTCTGGTGGTCATTCAGTGCAGAGATCCTCTCTCCTTTGTCTTTGTAAATGTGCTCATGGTTCTCTCCTTCAATTGGCTCTCATTATTTTCAAGATAAATATTCATTTGAGTTTGGCTTTTAAAGAATTTTGTCATCTGACCCTGGTTTACCTGTCTAGCTTGATCTCTTGGCATGTTCTTACATTATACAACAAATATTGTGAAATATTTTGTGTTTCCCTAAAGGACCATACTCTAACTTGCACATTTGCATATAAAATTTATTCTATGTAGAGTGATCAACTCTGCCTGCTCATTTTTCTAAAGATTTGTTTCAAATATCAAACTTAGTTAATAAAGAGTTTCCTGAAATTCACAGGCAAAATTAGGTTTTCTTTTAATCCTCTTTATTGCTAATGATACATTTTGTTTGATTTTTTAAATACTTTGCATCAATATTCTCAATTTGAGTTCCCTGACAGAAAAGATAATACTGCTTCACCTTCAAATACAAATTAAAGTGTGGTATCAGGTACATAATAAAAACTAAATAAATTTTCATAAAGAAAAGAAATGAAGAATGAAATAGGCGGGAAAATAAAGGAGGATATTATCAGGTTTTTTTTTTTTAATTAAATTAGATTTTAAACATTGAAATTTGTGATTTTCCATTATTTACTATACCTCAATCTGCAATGTAAGTTACCCTAGGATTTGCTTCTTTTATGGCCTGATCTTGAATAACCAAAGTGCTAAATCATTTGTGACTTATTTTATAATATGTTAGCAGCATATGTACATTTATATTTACATATAATGTGAGCATGTGTGTTTGTGTGTGTGAGTCATTCCATATTTGTGTGTACTGATGGAGCTGTCACGTTCTCTAATCAGGAGTTTACGCACTTTCAGGAGAGTCAACCAACATTCAAAGAGAAAGCACACGCTCCAGAGGGCAGTGTTTTACATATTTCAACTATCTTTATGACCAAAGTTATTAATTTTTATAATAAATATTGGAAATCAGTTTTGTTTTATAATATCAACAGCCCATTGATTATGTCAATACATTTTAGAAATGGGCTGTCATTGGTAAAATTATTGATGTACAGGGTGTGTGAATGGCTAAGAAATTGTAGATACACTTTTTTTTTTTTTTTTTTAGATGGAATCTGGCTCTGTCACCCAGGCTGTAGTACAGTGGCGCGATCTCAGCTCACTACAAGCTCTGCCTCCCAGGTTCACGCCATTCTCCTGCCTCAGCCTCCCAAGTAGCTGGTACTACAGGCACCTGCCACCACACCCAGCTAATTTTTTGTATTTTTAGTAGAGATGGGGTTTCACCATGTTAGCCAGGATAGTCTCGATCTCCTGACCTCATGATCCGCCCACCTCGGCCTCCCAAAGTGCTGGGATTACAGGCGTGAACCACCGTGCCCAGCCAAAATTTTAGATATACTTTCTACTCTCACATATAGCAAGCTACAGAGTCTGAATCCTTAGGAATGAGGAATGAGGTTTATTTCAAAATGTTTCTAAGTCTAGCTATTGACTCAGAGGATTCAAGTTGCCTTAAAAAGTAAACACTTTATTAAAGATGTGGTGGAAGAATCTGGAACAAGAGAAATATGAAATTTCATTATCTTTATGAGACAAACTGTATCCATTTTCTCCCTGGTACGTATATGTTTAATAAATGTCTCGTATGCAGCAGAAGTTAGTTGGTGATAACTTTTTGAGAGAGACACCATAAGGACCAAGGGAAAACTTCCCCTTTGCCCTCTGTAGTTTCATGGAAAAAAAAATCAACTCAAAAAAGCTAGATTAACAAGAGAAATGGCACACAAATGTATGAATGTGTACACAGGGGAGAATCAGAGTGATTGCCCAACCTCCCAATGGGGTACAGAAGCTTATACACACACCACACACACACACACACACCCCACACACACACACACACAATATATAAATATGTAAATATATATTATAGAGAAGATGATATATATTTATATATAAACTTCTAAATATATTTACATTTATATATAAGCTTCTATATAAAAGCATATATAAGATGAATGTCTATATAGACAGATTTATAAATATATATCTGTACATATGTATACAGTTATAAAAATCACAGTTGAACAGCAAAAAAAAAATAATTCAGATTCCATCTTGAGGTTACAGAAATAATAGGGGATCAGAGTATGAACAAAAACAGATTATAGTGGTAAATCAGGTTATAGTGGTAAGACAGGTTATAGGAGAGAGAGAAGAGGAATCCTGGCTAGCAAAGGTGATCTTGTTATGTAAAAGAAATCTCATAGGTAGCAGCCCTCAGAGGAGATAGATGGAAAATGTTTCTTTAGAGCTTTAAAAGGGTCAGACTCTCAGTTAATCTTCCCTAGACCTGGACAAGGAAAGACCTCAGAGAAAGCCAGCTTGCATCAGTGCAAATTTTCTGTAGATACAAATATCCCTGACAAAAGGCAGCTTTGCAGGGGTATTACTGTTTATGGTCTCTCTGAACAGTCATCTCAAAATATGCCAAAGGAGTAAATTTTGGGGTGAAATATTTTATTTCCTTTATGACTGAGTCACACCCAACTCTCATTTTGGCAGTCACCATTATTAAGAGTTGTTAAAACAGGCTTGAGTCAGCCTGATACACTGGGCTGCCTGGAAGTTTCTGAGCAACAACTCTGTCTGATATGGTGCCGAAAAGCAGAAAGGGAGATGACAGACTGGGAGACAAAGTGTTTGACTGTCACTGCCTTTGTTGATGAAGACAAGTATGCTTGCCACATTTTACAAATGTGCTGAGGTGCTCCAGAGCAGACAACAAAACCTTCATAAGGTTAGGCAAGATAGAAAACCCTTCAATATAATGAGAATGAATCTCTTCTATTTGATGAAGCTCTATATCCTCTCCTTAACTCTCACAGACCCCAGAGGATGGTGTTCAAACAAACACAGACTTGAGTATCTAAATGTTATTTATTCCTGGTCTATATCTTTTTCTTGTCTTAATGTCCCTTAAATTTAAAGTCATCGTAGCCTTTATTTTAAAAGTATTCTGATTGCTTATTTGCTGTAATTTATCTCCAACGAGATTGCAAGCTCTTCAAGGCTAAGAGATGAGACATTGGGAATACTCTTCAGAGGAGCATGAAATAAGAAAATATAGTAATAAACTGACTGTTTCTCTTTCAATTCTCATAAGGAGGGGACTTTGAGAAATAAAATGCCAAAGTTTCCTGAGGAAGCGCTGTTGCCATAGGACACCAAAAGCAAGTTTCAAGTACTGGATGCATCCTAAGTCAAATACTGACACATCAGCGCTTAGGAGCAGAAAAAGGTTTATTTAATTTGGCCAAATTCTCAAGACAGGACAGACAAACTCTTTAATCTGACCTACATTTGAACATTACTGTAGGCTTTTATGAATACAGTAGGTATGCAGGAGGTGAGACCTCAGTGATCAAAGCTGCTTACCTCCCTTAGCTGATCAAACTTCTGGACATCATCAAGGAGGTCTGCATGATATAAGGATTATTGTTCTTTGAATGGAAGAAAAGTTCATTAATCTTACTGGCAGTCACCAGGAGTCAAGATATGAAGTTAATCAGTTATTAGTGAGTTGGTGACCACCCTCTACTGAAATGACTTAAGTACAAGTTATCATACATGGAAAAAGAGAAAGGCAAAGATAAAGGAAGATAAGGAAAACAAACATCTTAGGATTTTTATAATACAGGCTCAGTTACAACATCCCCACTGTCATTGTTTCATGCCTCAATATTGAAGAGTTGGGGTGTTGACTCATTCTAACTACTTCCTCCAACAGGGGTGTTGCTGTGGGGCCCAGGAAATGAACTTAGTTACCAGCAGTTGGAAATACTCAAGTGTCCCAGGTCCTACAGAGGCAGTTTGTTGTAACATCACTGAACAGGGTGTCAGGAGCGTCTGAGAGAGGCAATCTTGCAATATCACACATGTAGTACAGTAGCAATATAATCCATAACAACAAAATCTTTTGATTCCTATAATCATAGCCAGAATTATTAATATTGTTTTCCACTAAGAGGATTCTAATCTAAACCACAAAGATAACCATTGGGTTAGTGACATCATGGGGTTGGACATAGCATTAAGTTTTTGTGCATATCTTGAAGGGTCAGGCTGATGTTTCCTGAATTGTCTGGAATGTACACACAGCATCATGTTTTGATTATGGCACAAGTTCCCCCTTGTGCAGTGTGAGGACAGCAAGGGCCATGAAATTCTGCAAGACTGCTTTTCTCCTTGTGGTCATTTCAGAGTCACTAAAAAGATGTCTTTGAATTCATCCTTTAGCACTTGTTGGTTATAGTTTGTGAGGGTCTTGACATGCCACATAACATTTTCTAAACTAACTTGGGGATTAAAATTGGATAGGAGATGGTCTTATCAGTGGAAAACTGGTCTGGTCCATTGGTACAACACATTTGGGAAATTTGCAGTTTGTCCAGTGGTTTTGGTCAAGTGGTTCTGGACCAATGGGAAACACAACATGCACCATTCTATCCACCCAAAGGGTATCCAACGATTAGTCCCACATAGCCAGTGAAGTCCATTTGGGGCTATCAATTGAATCCCTGGCCTCTGTGTCCAATCAGTAGTGAACCAGTGGGTTTATTGAAGCACTACAGTATCTTCACACCAGTGTGGAGGTATCCAGCCCACATTCTCAGTAATATTTGGCTAACAATCACAAGAATAGCTTTTTTGTTTCCAGTATAAGAGGGCAATTTGATGTAAGTGACTGGTAGTAGGGGGTCATCCAAAGATAATTATCCCAAATTTGATAAAAGCCTTCCTTAGTATAGCAGCTGTTAATAGACAAAATTATGAGTGCTACTGAGGGAAACCCCATCAGGAGAGAAATACCACATTCAGAATTTGTTGAATTCTCTGATGTATAGTATAAGGTTTTCTGTGACATGCATGGTGAAGGGTTACATTAATGCCAAGTCATCACCTTCCATTTTCTTTTGTTAGGATACCAGGAGTCTGATTTTCTTATGAATAGTTTTTCATAAAGGTTTGTAACCCATTATTTCCTTGTAGGGGTGAGACCCACTAAGGTAATCCAGAAATGCTAGAGACTGGAACAGCCCAAAACCCAATAAGCTTCCTGTTTTCAGCTATCTGCATAATGTGCCCATGGTAGGGAATGATTAGTTTCAACAAACACCCTAACACCATATATCACTGTGGGGATTAGCAAGAATCTCATGATTAAATGACAAAAGGTTTTACTTATCTGTGTAGATTTTCTTTAAAAGCAGCTTTAGGTTTTCAGTTGTTTCACAGGTTCATTCAGGTCCATTACCTGATAGACCAGTCTGAGGAGGGGCAATTTTTATCCAGGTAGAATGTATCCATGGTTTAACTCTGGCCAACTTTCCACACAAATGAGTAGTCAGAAGGACCTCATAGAGTCCTTAACCATTGAGGGGTTAGTAGATCATCTGATCCAGTTCCCTCCTTGTCTTAAATAGGAGTTGGTCTTCATCCTGGAAGGGATTAAGTGGATGCCCATGGGAAAGGCTAACCTAACTCATGAACAGAGTTTGGTATTTCATTAAATACTTATGAATAAAGAATAATACCTCTTTCTCTTTCTAAGATTTGATCTCCTGATTGTCACTCAAGAATGGCCGGGAAGGGTCTCCCATACATAATTTCAAAAGGGCTCAGTTGGAGCCTGCTTCAGGAAGCGAGCCAAATTCTCAATAGAGCAGAGGGAAGTACTTTGTCTCAACGTAGATTAGCTTCCTGACTAATTTTAGCAATTTTTCTTTTTATAGTATAATTCATTTTTTCAGACTTCCCTGTGGATTATGGTACCACACTGCTTGAAGTTTCCTTTCCATGTCTAAGAGTTGAGACCCTAACTGTATTACCTGAGAGATGAATGCCACTCCATTGTCTCACACTGAATTGTCAAAGGGAGTCCGTAACTGGGAATTATTTATTTGAGGCAAGTGCACGCCACTTTGGAGGCTCTCTCTGTTTGACTAGTTTATACCTTCACCCAACCCAAAAATGTGTCTACAAAAACAAAAGTTGTGTAGCCTCCGGGTACTTGCAGCATTGTGGTGAAATCTACTTGGCAATCTTTCCATGGAGAGTTTGCTCAATGTTGTAACCACTGAACAGGGTGTGGGGGTCAAATTTTAGGGTGGTTTTGAGCACAAAGTCTGCCTCGATGAATCACATTTTAAATGACCCATTGCATTTTGGGGCCAAATACTCACATAGTCACTGAAGGGTTGCACTTTTTCCCTAATCTGTGCTTTGATGACACTGGCTCACTGTATCTTTAAAGAGGGCTCCAGAAACCAATATGATACCTTCCAAATTACATCTCCAATCAGGATAGGCTGGAGCTTGGGATGTGAATCTCCATTCCTTGACTTCTTTAAATCTCCCTTAGTACAGCAAGGTTGGAACTTAGATCAACCAGAGGTATTGACAGAGATAAGATAGCCTCAAAATCCAATGTTCTTGCAGCCTACTTGGCTGCCAGGTCAGAGCTGATTTCCCTTGACTATTTGGGAGTCTCATTTTTTTATGACAAGTACAGTGATGGTAGCTACCATTTAGGGGCATTAACAGTTTCTAAAAAGGCCAAAATATCAGAGGCATATTTGATTTATTATGGTTGGCCAGAAGCCCTCTTTCTTTCCACATATCCCCATGGGTGTGTGCCACTAAGAAAGCATATTTAGAGTCTGTATAAATATTAAAAGTGTTACCTTACCCAATTGTGGGTTATGCATAAGGGCAATGAGATTGGCCGGTTGAGCTGAGATACCTGGCAATAATGCTTTTTCTTCCACAGTACCTTGAGATATAATGGCTATGTATCCACCACAATAACATGCGCAGTCTATGAAGCTGCTCCCCTCTGTGAACAGGTCTAGTTCAGGGTGTGGCAAGGGCTGATCCACCAGGTTTGGACACGATCAAGGAGGTCTGCATGATGTAAGGGTTATTGTTCTTTGAAAGGAAACAAATTCACTAGTCTTGTGGGCAGCCTCCTGGGTAAGGACACAAATGAATCAATTATTAGTGAATTGGTGACCATCCTCTACCTAAATAATTAAGTTCAAGTAATCGTGCATGGAGGAAGAAAAGGACAAAGAGAAAGGAATATAAGTAAAATGAACATCTTATAATTTTTATAAGATAGGCTCAGCCACATGGTCTCACATAAGAATTTTCCATTTACGTAAATCAGGCACCCTGATGAAATGCAGCCTGTACCACGATGTGGTGCATCCTTCCCTAACTACAATCAGCTAGTCTTTAGGTGAGGCTTCCCTCAGCATCTCACTCCTCAGTGTGATGGGTGTTGTTTACAGTGCTCTAAAAATTATCTACTTCCTTTCACTTAGGTGTTCTCAGTTCTCTCCAAAAAACACAAAAAGGAAATGGTAAAACCTTCATTAGTTATGCCTTAAAGAGATGTCTGCTGAAATTGATTACAACTTTGTCATCTTAAGCAGTTGTTCACGTTCTGGTGTTATACAATATTCTCCAAATAATTGATGAGCTACCACATCTGCTCATTAATGTAGCACTTCAGTCAACTTTCACTACATTTTTAAATTTCAGAACAGTATAATATACAAATGCTACGGCACATGACTAGACCACACATAAATTAATGGAAATCATACACTACATAGAAGCATTCTCTCTCACTCATTTGTAAACTCCATCACTGTTACAGTGGGTAGCTAGGCAGACATGAACAGGGCAAGAGAGGGCCCCTACACTGCACCTGGAAAGTGATGGGACCAGGAGGTGATGACAAGGCAGTTGTCGCACTGCCTTGCTAAAGTAATAATTGGTTGCAACCAGTGCCAGGGAAAGGGAGTTTCCCAATAGACAGAAAAAAACGTGACACTGGTGATCAGTAGCTTCCTGATAAGGTCTCAGGAGTTGGGCGAATGAGCTCAAACATGTGCATTGAGAGGCAAAATGGTGGAGTTTAACTGGTACATGACCTTCCTGGGGCATTCCACTGGAAAGGGAAGAATGCCTCAGGTGAGCACGTATACAACTCCAGTAAACACACTATGCATGTTTACCTCACAAGTGCTAGTAGGCCACCATGCATGTGGGCAGCCCAGCCCAAGGGAAGAATCATGGGAGAAGGGATGCAAGACCCCGGAAGTATGGTAACATATAAAACCCCAAGTCAAAAGTTCAATCCCACACTTGTCCTTCAAATCGCCCACTTGGACCTCTTCCAAGTGTACTTTCCTTCCTTTCTTTTTTGTTCTAAACTTTCTAATAAATTTTCACTCCTGCTTTAAAACTTACTTCTGTCTCTTCTTCTGCCTTATGTCCCTCAGTTGAATTCTTTCTTCTGAGGAGGCAAGAATTGAGGTAGCCGCAAACCTGTACAGATTCATCACTGGTAGCATCACCACAAAACATTACCTTCTTTTTGGCAGTGGATGAAAAAATTTATACTTCATCTGCCAATATGTTCATATCCTTATCCCTGGAGCATGTAAATTGAAAAATTTATTAAAATAATATTTAAATTTCACAGTATTTAAAAATACTCTTTTGTATATGAAATCTACTCCATGGCTTCTCTCAAATGGTGCTGTGTTCATGTGGTCAAATCCCAATCCTGTTTAAGTCTTTCTATCCACTAATCTCCTTTCTATATGTGTGCAACTAGTATCGCAACACTCAAGTTTATTTATCTCAAACAGGTGTTTACCATTGCATGGTAAGAATACAATTGTTCCTTAATACATTCACTCTCCAAATTTCTTAAGCATCTATTTCCTGATTTTTTTATTCTCCCCAATATCAAATCCCTCCTGTTCACTCCCATCTGGTAACTATACTTCCTATTTCGATGATTAAATTAAAACAACTAGAAAATAACTTCTACCTGCATACATTTGTAATCATATACTTACATAATTGCTGTTCTAATCGAACAGATGAAAAACTAAGGTCAAACTATCAATTTGTACAGTAGAGCACATCATCTTCTCAAAAATACTGCACCAGCAATTCTCTTTCTCTTTCCTCTGTATCATTGATTTTTGTTTCAGAAGAGTATATATATAAACTGTGAGATTCAAGGGAAGGCTTCCCTTTTGACCCTGAAGTTTCAACGACAACAACAACAAAAATCAACTCACAAAAGGCAGAATAATTTGGGGAAAAGGCATACAAATTTATTAATATCACACTGGGAAGAACAACAGAGTAATTACCTCTCCCATGGGTTGCAGAAGCTTTGATACCATCTTGGGGCTACAGAAAAGAATGGGGAGTCACAGCATGGTCAAAATCAAGTTATGGTGGCAAATCAGGTTACAGTGGCAAGACAGGTTATGGGAGGAAAAAAAGAGGAGGCCTAGGTAGCAAAAGTGGTCTTGTTACATAAATAAAACCTCATAGGTAGCAGCCCTCAAAAAGCACAGATGATAAATGTTTCTTTTTTCTTTTTTTTTTTTTTTTTTGAGACGGAGCTTGCTCTGTGCTCCATCTGGAATACAGTGGCACGATCTCGGCTCACTGCAACCTCCACTTCCTGGTTTCAAGCAATTCTCTGCCTCAGCCTCCCGAATAGCTGGGATTACAAGTATCTGCCACCACGCCCAGCTAATTTTTTAAATTTTTTTATATTTTTAGCAGAGATGGGGTTTCACCATCTTGGCCAGGTTGGTCTTGAACTCCTGACCTTGTGATCCACCCACCTCGGCCTCCCGAAGTGCCGGGAATACAGGCATGAGCCACCGCGCCTGGCTAATAAATGTTTCTTTCAGACCTTTAAAAGTGTTTGACTCTTAGTTAATCCTTCCTAGATCAGGAAAAGGGAAAGCTTGGCTTCATCAGGGCAGATTCTCCATAGACATAAACCTCCCCAACAAAAGACAGCATTGCTGGGTTACTTTTGTTTTCTGCCTTTCTGAACAGCCCTCTCAAAATACGTCAAATAAATAGATTTTGTGGTATATTACTTTGATTTACACACACATACACACACACACACACTTAAAGACCGAATATCATCTCATATTTAATAATCCCCAAACTGAGTTCCTGATCTCTGCCCTTAATCATTTCTTCCTTTATCATTAACAATGAAATGGTTGTATCATTCTTGTAGATGACCAGGTGCCAAACCCTAAAGTCAGTTTTTGTCTCCTTTCTTTCTCTCATCACCAAGCTAATCAATCAAAAATTTTATTTTGCTTCAGCTTCCAACAATAGACAAAATTTGACCATCTTAATTCAAATCACCATCATCCATTGCCTTGATTCTTGTGTTAGCTTCCTGTTGACAAAAAGTGTCAAACTCTGTAAAATATTTGAAGAGATGTACTCTTAGCCAAATGTGAGGACCATGACCCATGACACAGTCCCAGAAGAGCTTGAGAACATATGCCCCAGGTGATTGGGCTACAGTTTAGTTTTATACATTTTAGGGAAATGTAAGACATAGATCAATACAGGTAAGATGTACATTGGTTCATCCTGGAAAGGAAGGACAACTTGAAGGAGGGTGGCAACAGGTTGAAGGAGGTATTATCAAAAGACCTGGAATCAATAGAAAGGATTTCCTTTTGGTAGATAATTAATTTAATTAGACCTTTATTTAAGAGAATTATTCCAGCAGTTGTTTGAACAATTAAACAACTTATTCCAACTTAGTGGAAGTTGGAGTGAAGGCCAAATGACAAGCTTACACTTTATTGCAATAATCAAGAGAGAAGAAAATAAGATTCTGAACTAGTTGACCAGAGAAAAACCTGTTAGGCAAAACAAGCAGAATATGACCTGTGAGATCTCCACTCTCAAAGTGTCTATTGACATAGGTGTGGAGCCCGAACAGAGAACCCATCTCTTCATGTCAAGATGTTAAGTCCACAAGAAAGTGTCATTTCACATAAAGCAGCAGGATTGTGTCATGTTGCATTTCATGTTACATTAAACATCCTGTATTTCCAAACAAGTGTGGATTTAAACGGTCATAAGTATGTTTAGTCTAGTCTGGCAAGCCATAGGTGTGGTTTATAATATTCACTTTATTAATATACCAACTGTTTTTTATAGCAAAAATGTATCGCTTAAATTATTTTAAGCCTACCAAAACCATTCTCCTCTTTTCCTCTCTAGAGAATTCCAGGACTTTTATTCATCTTTAATACTTGAAGACATTTATTCTGAGCTAAATATTTATGACCAGTGGCCCATGACACAGCCCCAGGAGGTCCTGAGAACATGTGCAGAAGTTGCTCAGGTTACAGCTTGGTTTACATGTTGTAGAGAGACATAAAACATCAACCAATACATGCATAACGTATACTGCCTCAGATGGGAAATGTGGTACAATTTGAAGTGGAGATTTCCAGGTCATAGGTGAATTTAAAGATTGCCTGATTGGGCCTAGTGCAGTGACTCATGCCTGTAATCCCTCCCAGCACTTTGGGAGGCCAAGGCGGGCGGATCAGGAGGTCAGGAGATCAAGACCATCCTAGCTAATATAGTGAAACCCCATCTTTACTAAAAATACAAAAAATTTTGGCATGAACCCAGGAGGTGGAGTTTGCAGTGAGCCGAGATCACGCCACTGCACTCCAGCCTGGGCGATAGAGCAAGGCTCCATCTCAAAAAAAAAAAAAAAAAAAAAAAAAAGATTGCCTGATTGGCAATTTTTTGAAAGAGTTATTATTTTAAGACCTGAAATCAGTAGAAAGGAATATCTGGGTTAAGATAAGAAGTTCTGGAGACCAAGTTTTTATCATGTAGATGAAGTCTCCAAGTAGTAGGCTTCAGAGTTCTTATAAAACCTAAGATGATGCCAGACTCTTAGTTAATTCTCTCTCGAGTCAGGGAAAGACCTGAAAAGGGAAGAGGATTCTAGACAAAATTGAGATTTTGTAACCATTCAATGGGTTCTCATTGCCTGCTGCCTAGAGAGAGCTGATTTATCAAGACAGAGATTTCGCAGTACAGAAGAATAATTCACATGGAGCTGGCTGTACGGGAGGGTGGAGTTTCATTATTACTCAAATCTGTCTCCCCAAAACTGGGAGGTTAGAGTTTTTAAGGACAATTTGATGAGTAGGGAGTCGGAAAGTAGGGAGTACTCATTGGTCAGGTTGGAGAGGAAATCACGGGGAGTTGAAGCTGTCCTCTTGTGCTGAGTCAATTACTGGGTAGAGGCCACACCACCAGGTGAGCCAGTTTTGGGATCTGGGTGGTGCTGGATGCTCCATCACATATAGGGTCTGCAAAATATCTCAAGCACTGATACTAGGTTTTGCAACAGTGATGTTATCCCCAGGAGCAATTTGAAGAGGTTCAGAATCCTTCAGCCTCCAGCTGCTTGACTCCTAAACCATTTCTAATCTTGTGGCTAATTTGTTAATCCTGCAAAGGGTATTTAGTCCCCAGGTAGGAAGCGGGTTTGCTTGGGGAAAGGGTTGTTATCTATGCTCTAAAGTTACACTGTAAACTAAGTTCCTCCTAATTTGTCCTTTTTCCAGGAGTAAACAAGGACAGCTTGGAGGTTAGAAGCAATATGGACTCAGTTACGTCAGATCTCTTTTTTTTTTTTTTTTTTTTTTTTTTTTTTTTTTTTTTTTTTTTTNACTTACTAGCTATTTCATTTGTCATGTTGGTCATCTGGTCCCCCTCCCCACACCCCAAATTACAGTGAAGGGAAGAATTGTTAACAGAAGATCATGAGATCTGTGGAAAAAAGAAATGGAGAGTTTTATTCGTATAAAAACAATCTGCAGGTTGGTGAGATGTAGCCTCCAGTGTAAAATGAAAGCATGCTTTGAAGGGGTGGAAGGTAGAAAGTTAGAGATTATAAAGGCAGGAACTGCAGGGCAGGGCAGGGCAGGGCAGGATAGATAAGTGGGTAAGGAACAGGGTCTTGACTGGATGATGGCCTTTAAGCCCCAAATCACTAGTCTCTCTTAATTGGTCAGTTCCAGGTGGTTGGTCAGTTGGCACTAAGTGTTCTGTTGGTGATGATTTGGGGAATATTCAGCTGCAGTCTATCCTGTGTCAGCACCGACCACGGGAACTGGTCTGCCTTGATTGTAGAAAGGGAGGTCCTGCGATACTTCTGCAAAATCTTTCTAAGAACACAGAGTACCTGGCTGTTCCCTCACCCAGGCATGGCCATTGCGTTTTTGTTTTAACTTTGAGATCTCAGTCATAAAGATGCCATTTTTGTTCTTTCATTAGTTGCAGGCTTTAACCGAATGAATAAAAACTGTATAGAAAAATGGCATGTTAACTTTGTCAAACATTTCTCTTCTTTAGTTGACAAAATGTGCTGAAACAAAGAATATGGTTTAAACTACTTTATTACTCCAAAGATATAATACTTTAATGAAGAAACTGAAATTCTCTTAGTTTTAGTTTCCTCATATTTAAGATGGAGAAAATAATATTGTTCTAATATTCCTCTTATTTGAATATAACATATGGAAATATATTTTATTACTAGAAAACATGTAAAAGTGCTACTTATTTAATCTTCTTGAAAACTTCATTAATTCTTTAGTTTTTTTTTTTAAATTTCAAGCAAAATAATAATAATAATTCAAGACATAGGAAATAATTATTATCATCACCACATACAGAATATTTATGTGAAAGACAATGTAAAAGGCTCATTACATGCAACTTTAACCCTTACATTTCCATTACTGAGTAGTGACCAAATGAGGCTAGAACCCTGGTATTCTCAATGAGAACCGCCAGATTATCATTCTACTTAGACTGGTCCCACCAAAGACAGAGATGAGCTCCTAGACAAAGGTGAGATACTGTCTTTATTGTTAATCTGTGGAGAGTCTTTCTGGCCCCACTGTTCTTGAATAAATTCCTCTCTATGAACATGACGTACCCAGAGACACTCTAACTGCCAAGTGCCACTTCCTAAAATGGCTGCAGTTTCAAAGTCAAGTCTTTGTACTGCTTGTTCAAGCAAAGTTGGCAAAGCGGGCTCAGAAAGATGTGTTACATAGTATGTGCTCATTTTTCAAGTTCCTATCACATCTGTTTCTATATGATTTCCTTCATAAACCTAAAAGAAATGTTGGAATAGGGAATGAATCTTATTCATTATTATTTTTTGGTGTTTGGAAAACTGCCTAGAACGTAATAGGCATTACTTCACGTTTGCTGAATGGATGAATATATGTTCTCTCCATCAGAGCAGTGTTTATCACAATTTCAGGGGGCCAAATTAAACTGAGTCCTCATACACAAAATTCCATAATTTTATGTATTTTTCTAATATCTATGATATTTCAATATTATCATTTCTTTCTAAAAACTGGATTAACTTCTGCAGTTTAAGCAAAAAATCTGGACATTTTGTTTTACCAATGTGAACATCTTAATATTCTCTATAAATAAACTCTAATTATAATGCATTATACTTAGTAAAAAGATGTGTTTGAACCAGACAGGTCTAAATTTGAATTTAGTGTAAATTTAAATAGTATTTTTGGAATATGGCTACAAATTCCATACTCAGGTAATTATTAATAGTAACACAGATTCTAAAAAATTAGACTTTTTGATAAAATAAATGGTTAGTCCCTTATGGAAAAAAACAGTATTTTTGAGCAAGAATGATAATTAAGCAAGCACTTGAATGTGTATAATGCATCTTGAGAGTTTTGGCTCTGATATACTTCTTTGTTACAAAATAGTACATTAACTTATTTGAGTCCATCTTAAATGAGAAACTTGTTTTTAATCCTTGTAAACACCCAAACAGATATGCACTACAATTATCCCCACAAGGAAGCAGACTCAAAAAACTGATTTTTTTCTTCCTAAGATTGTATCCTACTCCAGTGTGATGAAGACAACATTCAAACTGCAGACTGCCAAACTCTAACGAAACGCTAAATCATTATGGCATGCTGCCTGCTCACAATTTAGTGGGCACTGATCACTGAGCAATCAGTCCCAATCTCTGTCTCTCTTTGTTCCTGTCTCTTTCCCTATTTCTGCCTCTGTCTCTCTGTCTCTCTCTCACACACACACACACACATACACATACACACACACACACCCCCCCCCAAAATGCAGAATATGTAATTATCAATACAGATAATGAAACAGAGAATTAACTAGACTAACTGTTAGGTATCATTTTATTATTAAGAGGAAAGGGGATTATAATTCAAGTTTATCTTATATATTATCCTGTGTGTTTAACACAATATATGAAAATATAGTTAGCTTTCAATTTTAAAATTTAAAAAAAAAAACAAAAAACAAAAACAAGCTTCTGATTGCATTTTGTGGCTCTGGGCATTCTGAGATTGTTGTTTAATTTTTAATCTTGTTCCAGTTGAAAGTTAAAGTATTTAAGTGCTTAATTTTACGTTTTTTAAAAAATCAGATGATAAGTTGTTATTTGAGTAATGCAATTTCATCATTGTTAATTGTGCGAGGAAAAAATAGATTTATATATATTTAATATAGAGAGACCTTAATTCTCATGACAATACAGCTTATCACATTATCAACTGAACAATCAGGGTAGATTAAAGGCAGTTTATAATATTAGAATGTATGTTATCATGTTAATACGTTTCAGAATAACAATTAGAATGAATTAGTAAAGATAATTGTAAACTTAAAACATACCTAAAACTTATATACTCAGATTAAAGTTTCAGCTCTGTAATTTACTGACTTTTTAAATTTGGGAAGATGGTTTTCTTTTTCTGAGCGTCAGGATTTTGTTTGCTTGTTTTTGTTTATTTATTTATTTTTCATCTGCAAAATGAAAGTCTTGGGCCAGCGACCTCTAAGTTCTTTTCTGCCCACAGTCCCTAACATCAGAATGTTGTATTGAAAACATTCTACTTGGTCAATATTAGTAAAGCAGAATGAATGTAAATGTTCTGCTCATTCTCCATGCACACTTTGGAAATCATGAGTAATGAATACTAAACTCACATTTTTTATTTATGTATTTCTTGATCTCATTTTGTGGATATTCCCTTTGCAGTAGCCTCTGGGCACATTTACAGGATTTAATAAGAAGAGAGGCGATATCTGCAATCTTAATTGTATAGCAGAATGATAAACTCACAGACGGAAAGCTTGTCTTGTAAATTTAATTTCCTCTAAGCTTGTTAGGAAGAATGTACCAGAGAATATAAGAGCTCTCATCGCAAGTCATTGTATTACATGAACTTTTCAATTTTCATGTCAACTAGTATTAATATATTTCAAAGCACATTGCCTATTTTAGATGATATATGATATATATTTTTCTGATTCAAGATACTTCTGTGTGGTTTATATCCACCATAGACCTATTTTAATTATCTCCATTAAATGTTTTTTAATAAGTTGGGCTTAGAAAATGTCTGACTGCCATTAGTATTTGCATTCCAGAGGCCATATTAGGTAATTCAATTTTCCATTACTTAAAGGAATTGCCTTGTTCCATAACTCGGTTTATTGCAGCAGACAAAAACGTGAAGCACCATAACTGCTTTTTAATCTCAGGATAGAGAATTTTATTTTATTTAAAAATTGTTTGGACCATGTACTTCATAGGAAATTTTCTTATTTCAATAATCTCTGGACAAATGTCTGTTTACAATCTAATAGTATGTTATCACAAGAATAAAAACAAAATATTTTTTATTAATAACATAAATGTTTTATATTATTGTAGAAATTCAGAAAAGGAAAATAAAATCATCAAGTTAAGATAATGCCTGCATAAGATCGGATGAAGACAATGGGAAGAAAACTCGAGATTCGATAAGCATTTTCTTGGGGAAAGGTAGTATGCTGCTGCGATATAACTCTGACCAAAATTCAATTTAATGGGTAAATTATTTTCTTTTATGGATTAAGGAAAGTATAATCTGGTCACTCAATGTCAAAAGCTAGTTAGCTGCTGAAGATATTACCTTACAGTTCTATGCCTTTTATTGGGAGGTGAAGTCCATTGCCTTTCACCATGCATCTGGTTTCCATGTTTTTTTTATTTTATTTATTTATTTTTATTTTTTTTTTAACCAGTGAAAGTGTTGCTTTCCCAGTGTTTAGTCCCTGATTATAAGAGCTACCACTATTCCCTGCTCTTGAAATACTTACTCTCGGAAAGCTGAACATCTACTTAACCAGGTTTCCTGCCAGAGAAAACACTTAGAGAGGCCCTGAGACCTAGGGGAAGATGCACCTATCTGATACCAACTTTCTTACTCTTCAAGTTTACAGGCATGTTTGTGGAGCTGTCTCAGAGCCTACAGAGTAGCCTAGTCTTTAGCTACATATCAAGTGACACAGTCAACACCATATGCACAGAAGAATCACTCAGCTGAGCTCTGCCTGAATTCCTGGCTCCCCAAATTATGAGCTACAAAATAGTTGTTTTAAATCACTACATTTTGAGAAGTTTGTTAAGCAAGAATAGATAAGTAGAGCAGAGACAACACCAACAATCATATTCATTCCAAGATAAAATTCTGCCACCTGTGAAAGAACAGAAGTATTATCATTTTTTTCTGACAATAATAATTCAAAAATTGAAAGAAATTGTTCCCATTTATAAAATGAGAACAATGTGGAAATAATGAGTTATAAATTCCACAAAATGCAAAAATACAAAATTAGAGGGGGCTATTTTAGCCTGAGTGTACACTCCTCCGGTGATGGGTGCACTAAAATCTCAGAAATCACCACTAAAGAACTTAGCTTGGTAACGAAAAACCACCTGCTCTCCAAGAACCCATTGAAATAACAAAATATACAAAATAATAATAATAAAGAAAATATATTTTTCTTAAAAAGTACTATTAAGCATACATAGAGCCAGAAAATGAAAATGCATGTATTCTATGTACTTTGTGAGTGATGAGATAAACTATAGACATTCAAGTACAAGTTAAATAATTTTGAAGCAACATAAAGGTAAACGACTGTACTATTCTAAGAGAACACAGATTTTAGATACATATTACTCTATAAATTTCTGTCACAGAATACAGAATATTAGATCATCTTTATTTATTGGGAAAGACTAGAAATTAAGATACATAACTAACACTTTGCCTTAAAGATCAGCTAGCTCACAGTCTGCCTCTAGGCTCCTTCCACTCATATCTAGTGCACACAGCTTCTAAATAAATCTCCCTAAAGGTCAGATCCGATCATATCACAGTTCTGCAAAAACCTATGATTCTTCATCGGCCATAGAAAAAGAACAAGATGTATTGTTGTCCTATGGTATTTTTGTACACATAATTTTACTCTTTTATCTGTTCTAAAACAAATGTATCTACATACTAAATGAAATTCTTTTCTTTTTTCTCTTCTTCATTGACATATAAACACACATACACATATGTACAATATGCAATATTGTTAGGGTACGGACATAATATCTACAGCCATTATTCCCATTCAAAACATTGTGTTTAATTAAAATGGGAAACACCCAGCATTGCCTGGTTTTTAGGAATAATTGAATCCTGCTTAGATAGTCATTGTGACGACCTCGCACCTTGGCAGCAGAGGGGATGTCTTTACTAGATCCTGGTTCTACATAATGGAAGGAACTAGCTTCTCCATGTATTTCATGGCCTCAGTTTTGGGAGATTCTTGACTATGATGTTGCATGGCTAAATCCGAAGCAATATGTGGGAAGTATTGCATAACTCCTCTGGGATTTGAAGATCTTTTATAGCCCATTTCTTGATGGTACAAGTTTGGTTGTCTGATAATTTTTCTGGAAGTTAAAATGTCACAATCAAAAACTTTTTAAGCTGAGATTCATGGTTTCCTTGGCAATGCTGTTTCCAATAAATGTCAGAAGTATATTAAACTGTTTTCTTTCTGTCTGTTCCATGTGTCTTGATATTGTTTTTAACTCTGCTTTATTTCTTCACTTTCTTGGCTTCCTAGTTCACTTTCTCAATTTAATACTGTCTGCCTTGAACGTATCTGAAACAATAGGCTCATATAGGAAGACAATATCCTTATTTGAATTATTGAGGCAAAATATAGAAGCTTTAGGAAGAGAGAATGAAATAAGGGAGGAGAAACACTAATTAAATAAATAATTAAAATATACATTTATGTTGAAATTATAAGGTCAATAAATATTTGTTAAATGACAGGTTGATTGAATGCTCATGAAAAATGGGAAAGCATTAGAAAAGCCCAGTCAGACTTCTTAAATGAGTGAACTTCAACTCAAGAATCCATTATGTAGTCTAGAAATTTATCACCTATCGGTGATATCGGGGTGAAAGATATTTAAGAATATGCAAGAAATCCAAAGAGTATATCTTCAATTCAAACTATCTTAGGAAAACATTTTAAAAATACATTTAACAAATACATAATAAAGCTAAATTCAGAAAAAGATAACTCGGGGGAAAAAAAGTAAAGAAAGCAATTTCCAACAATAAATAAATCTTCATTTACTATTTGCTATGGAATGAATGTTTAAATTTTTCCAAAATTCATATGCTGACAACTAATCCCTAGTGTAATATTATTAAAAGGTGGGATCTCTGGAAGGTGCTTAGATCATGAGTAAGGAGCCCTCATGAATGAAATCAATGTCCTTGCAAACAGCCCTGAAGGAGTTAGTCTCTCACTCTGTGAGAACAAAGCGAGAAGGTGCCATCTGTGGCCCAGGAAACAAGTGTTCACCAGGTACTCAATCTGCATGTCCCTTGATCTTGAATTTCCCACCTTTCAGAACTGTAAGACATACATTTCTGTTGTTTATCAGTCACACAGTTTATGATATTTCACTACAGCTACCCAAATAGACTAAGACACTGTTGTATTACTTTTATGTTGTTGCATTACAATTTACCACAAATTTAACATCTTTAACAACATAAATTTACTCTCTCACAATTTCAGAGAGTCAGGAGTCTGGGCACAGCTTGACTGGGTCCTCTGATCCAGATATCATGAGGCTGAATCTCATCTATAATTTTATCTGAGACTTCGGTCTTCTTTTAAGCTCACAAAAAAATTGGCAGAATTTATTTCCTTGCAGCCATGGAATTAACAGCATCTGCTCTTTTTTGATTAATTTAAATTCAACTGATTAGGGGTCTTAACTGCATATAGAAAGTTTTTTTTCAGCTCTACTGTATAATAGGACATTACTAGAAGAATAGCATTCCATCATTTACAGAATATTGCATCAGTTACAAACAAGCTACAGATCTCACTCCCACTTGAGAGGAGAGACTCACATAAACGTAATACTGGGGATTAGATATCAGAAGGGATTTTTGCTTCATCTCTGTTATAAAAAATGCAAATGAATAAAGATCTCCTTAACCTCTGGAAGCCACTCATCTCTTCTCTATTTGCACAATTTGGTCATTTCAAGAGTTATATAATTGCAATCATTTGGCTTTTTTCATTTAGCATAATTTTCCAGAGATCCCTTCAGTTTCTTGTGAGTATCAATTGTCCATTTATTTTTATTACTCTGTACTATTCCATGGTACGGATGTACCACAATTTGCTTAAACACTCACCCATTGAATGACAACTAAGTTGTTTCCAAATTAAGCCTATCACAAATAAAACTACTATGAACTTTCAGGTACAGCATTTTATGTGAGCATATATTTTCACTTATCTGTTAAATGGTTAAGAGTGAAATTTCTGGATTGTATTGTAGTTACATGTGTATTGTAGTTACATTGTGTATTGTTGTTATTTAAGCAACAATAACAACAACAAAAAAAAACTGCTCAGCAATTTTCAAAAATATTTTTACCATTTAACATTCTACCAGCAAAGTCAGTGTTCCAGTTTCTTCTCACTCTTTCTAGATTTGATGTTGTCACTATTTTTCTTTTTATTTTAATCATTCTGATAAATGTGTAGTGATATCTTACTATGATGTTAACTTGCATTTCTATATTCCCTTCAGTGAATTGTCTCTCCCTGACTTTTGCTTACTTTCTAATGAAATTTTCCTTTGTTTTTGAGCTTTTTGAGTTTGTTATCTACTCTAGATACTAACCCTGTGTCAAATAGGTGCTTTGTAAATATTTTCTCTCAGTATGTAGCTTGTTTTCTCATCCTTTTAGCAGGATCTTTCACAGAACCAAAGTTTCCAATTTTAATGAAGTTCAATTTACCAAAATTTCTTTTTATGGATTGTGCTTTCATAATTCAAAGAACTCTCCAACTGGTGCTAGATTACATAGGTGTCCTTTTTTTTTTTTTTTTTTTTTCTCTCTAAAAGCCTTATAGTATTTAAGTCTGTGATTCATTTTCAGTTAAATTTTGTAGGTGTGAAAGTGAGACTTAGGTCAAGGTACTCCCCTTATTACTATTATTATTATTCTTTTTATTTCTTCCTTCTCCTCCTCCTTTATTTATTTATTTATTTATTTATTTATTTTGAGACGGAATCTTTCTCTGCCACCCAGGCTAGAGTGCTGTAGCGTGATCTCGGCTCACTACAGCCTCCGCCTCCCGGATTCAAGCAATTATCCTGCCTCAGCCTCCTGAGTAGCTGGAATTACACGTGCATGCTACCACATCCAAATTATTTTTGTATTTTTAGTAGAGATGGGGTTTCACCATGTTGGCCAGTCTGGTCTTGAACTCCTGACCTCGTGTTCCACCTGCCTCGGCCTCCCAAAGTGATGGGATCACAGGCATGAGCTAAGGCGGCGGTGGCGGCGGTGGCTGCCGCTGCCTCTGCATTTGCCTCTTCCACTGCCGCTGCCTCTGCCTCTTCTTGCTGTTCTCTTTCACCTTCTTCTTCATCTTTCTCCTCCTTCTCCTTCTCCTCCTCCTCCTCTTCCTTCTTCTTGTTCCTCTTCCTCCTCTTCTTCTTCCTCATCTACTCTTCTTTTCTTCTATGTTGAATTGCTGTAGTACTATTTCCTGAAACACATATCCTTCCTTCACTGAAGGTGGGAAAGCATGTCCATGTGCCCATTTTGTCCCACTTTTACTAGCAGAGGAAGGCATTTGGGAGAGTAAAGAAGTTATAGTTGGACCAGGGATAAAAGTCCGGGCTCTCTATTAAGCTTTTCTTCACACCACCCCAGTTGAAGCGTGAGAGTGTTTCATTGTAGTCTGCTAAGGGTGGAAATCTAGGCTCTCCACTTCATCTTTGGTATTGTAGGTCTAGATGGAGCCGGATATTTCCCTGTGCAATTTAATTGTACGAGAATTATTTTATAAACATTTTCTGACTTTCTAGCATCCCCTTTCCTATCCTTTGATTAAAGATCAGATTTTTTTTCTCTTAACCCATTGGTACAGATAAATCTAGAAAATATAAAAGTTGCATGGGACAATATATCAAAACCAAAATCAATAAGCATAACATATATCAAAAAGATTGGTCACACAAATTATAGACAAAGGAATACTGTTAATGTCATATGAGACTACTTATATATTGTTAGAAAAAAAATGGTCAAGTTGAAAAATATGCTGTAAGAACATGAATAAATATATAGAAAACATCAAATTCAAAAGTCAAATGAACATATAAAAAATATCAAATTTTGTTACGAAATTAAAAATTAAATTCAATATATTGTTCGAATAGCAAATCTTAAATTTTTGAAAGCTATATCATTTATTGCTTACAAGAAACATAAAATCTATTAAAGTTCTATATATGTATATATGTTCAATCAGCAATCATCCTAATTAATGTTGTTAGTGACATCCATTTTTATAGAATAAAAAGACAATAAACTCTGTATAGAGTTACACATATGTCTGTGCAACAGAAAGCATGTGTATGTAGGTGGTTCATATATACTTAATCCTCATTTTTTTGAAGCGTCCATATCTGCAGATTCGTGTCCATAAAATTTATTTTTAACCCCAAAATTGATACTCAAGGCACTTTCACAATCCTTCACATACATGAACAGAGTGGTTAAATTTTTGACTTGTCTGATACACTTGAAGTTGAACTAAACAATAATCTGCTTTCTTGTTTTAGCTCTCATAATGTAAACAAGTATCCTTATCATGGTTTATTTAGTGCCACATGTGCTTTTTTGGTGATTTTGCTGTTTCAAATGGCACCCTTCAAGAGTGCCAAAATGTGAGATGGTTGTGATGTGCCTTATGAGGTGTGTTAGATAAGATTTTCCCAGGCATGAGGTATAGTGCTATTGGCTATGAATTCAATGTTAATGAAACAATAATATATGTTAAATAAGATGTCTTTAAACAAACACATAAAACAAAATTCTGTATTGAGTGGTTGATAAAAATGTTGTTAACAGATGCTTGCAGGAACCTAACCCTGTATTTCAGCTAAGAGCAATGATTTAGTATTCACCATTTCAGTGTTTTTGGTGTCTTTATAAAAACATGGCTATCATATATAACAAGAATCTATTGTATATGTGTCTCTGTGTGTGTGTGTGTGTATATATATACACACACATCTATGTGTACATGTATACACATGCTTATAAATATGTGTGTATATGTATATCATGAATTCTTATTTGCATAGGATAATCTGAGCACTGAAAAATGTAGGATACAAAGTTGGTTATTAGGATACATACAATATTGTTAAAATAGGTTACCTTAGGGAGAGGAGGAATCTAATTTTGGTATGGTAGAAATTGAATAGCTGAACAAAGAAAAAAAAAGACGATAGTTTTAAAGCCCTGCATGACATTCGTATGTCAATATGAATGCATACAAAAAGTTAAAACAAATCCAATTTTAAGATTTTTCAAGAGTAAAAATCAGTTATCTCAATTCCCATGTTCTCCTAAATAATAATATTTATATATTTTCTATTTGATCATCTATATTACTGCATACCATGTCTTATTTTTTGTCTAATAAGATGGAAGAATACATTAAGTTGAAGTATAGATAGATAATAAATAGATGGATGCAGACTGATAGACAATAATAGCAATAAACTAGGAAATGATCAAAACTGATAAACATATAGAAGTTGATATGGTTTGGCTGTGTCTCCACCCAAATCTCATCTTGAATTGTAGTTCCCATAATATCACATATTGTGAAGGGACAAGATGGGAGGTAATTGAACAATGGGGGCAGTTACCCCCATGCTCTTCTCATGATAGTGGGTTAGTTCTTATGAGATCTGGTGGTTTTATAAGGGACTTTTTCCCCCTTTGTCTGACACTTCTCCTTCCTGCTGCCCTGTGAAGAAGGTGCCTTTTTTCCCCTTCACCTTCTGTCATTACTGTAAGTTTACTAAGGCCTTCTCAGCCATATGTAACTGTGAGTCAAGTAAATCTCTTTCCTTTATAAATTACCCACTCTTGGGCAGTTCTTTACAGCAGCATGAGAATGAACTCATATAGAAGTGCATGTCAAATTGAACATTCTAGACAAAATATTATCTCTACGTAGATGCCTATATCTATAAATATTGAAATAAAACCACTAGAGATAAAGACATATGTGCATATGCACATACATTATGTATTTCAAGGCAAACTGATACATCTCATGTTAATGTCTTTTTTATTAAGTAGCTGGATGACCATAGTTGTATCATTTAATTCAATTATGTTCAGTTTATTTAACTGTATAGTTAGGGAATTTACCTAGTTAACTTTTTCATGAGCTTGAAATTATAACTTTTGTATAGGATGCCATTTAAAAGATAATTAGCTAAACCTAAAGAAATTTTAATCATCATTGCAATCAAATATCCTCGCTAATAAATTTTAGTTCTTATTGGCGTTTAACAAAGCATCTTAGCTAAGCTGTCTGTGAACACTCTCCACTTTCATATTCATTTTTTTAAAAGAGAAATTATTTGTTATGTCCATGTATCAATGTCGGAAAAGGTAAACTCTGGATTGTTTTCATTGTCTCTATTCCAAAACATTTAATAGACACAAGAAACAAAAAATCAAACAAATTGATACACCCAGTGGAACAAAATTCCAGTGACTGTTTTCCTAAATAACCATACCCATTGCTGCAGCTTTTTTTTTTTTTTTTTTTTTTCAGGATTTTTTTACTTAACAAGAGTTAAAATTCTTGGAAGAGATGGAGTTGAGGCATAGCAACAGTAACCTGGTGCTATAACTTCTTTTGTGGACTTTCCAGTCCAAACATCTTTTTCCAAAGTTCCTGAAGCTGTGCTGGTGCTTTCATTAGACTTAAATCCCTTTTCATTTTCATGAAACCTCATTTGTACTCAAGATGATTTTAGTGGATTTTGGTGACTTGTACTAAAGTCTTACGACTAACACAAAGATTAACAAACATCTTGTACTTTTCTTTTACAAAGTTTATCTTTCTAGAGTCTGTAGCTCTTCTATTATAAATTGTTTACATAATATAAACTCTTCAGGTTAAAATTTTTAATTTCTAAAAAAAAATTAATGTTTTATTCCTTGAAATCTTGTTGCAGATATATTATATGGATTTATGTAGAACAGAAGTTACATTCTTCTGTGATCAGTATTCAGTACCAGCAAAGAGAAATACTTATGTAATTCATATTGCTATAAAATTATGTATAATTTATAATACAGTGTACAATCTAATGTAACATTTATTACATAACATATATTTTTCCATAATTTATTGTATAGTATGTAATTCATACAAACAACAGTCACATATTGCTCACTCATTTTGTTTAAACTGCGGTAAAAGCATAATGCTACTACACTTAGATTTTAATAAGACATTACTCAGAATTTTCTGGGGGTGTGGCAAAGATGGCAGACTAGAAGCAGCAGGAATTGGAGGCTCCCACTGGGGAAAAAATAATAATAATAATAATAAGCATGTGAATCCTTCACCGCCAACCAAGGTATCCACGTTCTCTCATCAAAATTGACTCACAGAGAGAAGGAAGATCAGTGTGGTGCAGCAGCCCACCTGAGAGCCACATGGGGAAGGGGCACCCTCTCAACCCTCCCAAGGGAGGCAGTGAGGGAGTGGGCTACCCAACTGGGAATATTGCTCTTTTTCCACAGAACTGTGCAACTCAAGGATCAGAATATCCCACTTGTGAACCCATGCCACCGGAGCCTAACGTCCCAAACCTGGAAGGTGTAGATTCTTATAGCATCTCAGCTGGAATCTGTTGAAGAATATCAAGCTCTCCCGGGGAGGGCGACCAGCACTGGCTGTGGCTGCCTGCTGTCTAAGCCCTTCAAGCTGCTTGGGGGAGAGGCAGCAGCCAGCACCGGGACTGGTAACTGCCTAACATGCTCAGCTCCCTCTGTGGAAGGAGGAGAAGCACTCATTCTGTGGAAGAAAGGCAGCACCCATTTCTATAGCTCCAGGCTGCTCTTTTCCCCTGCTGGAGCCAGGGAGGCTGGACAGCTTGGTCCCAAGACTTGTCCCCACACCCCAACACACAAGCTGTGGCAGTCTGTGGCCAGAGGGCCTCTTCAGGCCTAACCCTGACTCATCCTTCCTCAGTGGTCTGGCCTTCCCTGCAGGATCTCCAAACCCTCCAGCCAGAGGCTTAGGGATAGAATTCAGATCTCCCTGGGCCTGAGCCTCTAATGGGAGGGGTGTCCACAGTCTCTGTGGATCAGCTGACTTAGCCTCTCCTCCTTGAATCCAGGCAGCCCAGACAAGTGGGTCTCCCCCTTGTAAAACACACCATCTCCACCAAGGACAAAGTGCTTCATTAAACAAGTCCCAATCCCCATGCCACCCAACTGGGTGAGACCCTCCAACGGGGATTGTTAGACACCCTGTACAAGAGAGATCCTACTGGCATCAGGTTCATGCCCCTTGAGGTCAAAGGTCCCAGAAGAAGGAGCAGGCACCCATATTTGCTGCTCTCCAGCCTCCTTGAGTGATATCTCCAGGCACAGGAGTGAATTGGATGAATAAGGCCTGAAGTGAACCCCTAGCAAACAGCAACAGCCCTACAGAAGAGAGACCTGACTATTGAAAGAAAAAAAAAAAAAAAGAAAAACAAACAGAAAGTAAAAACAACAGCATCAGCAACAATGAAAAAAAGACCCCCACAAAAACCCCGTCCAAGGGTCAGCAGCCTCAAAGACAGAAACTAGACAAACTCATGAAGTGAGGAAGAATCAACAACAACAATAAAAAAATGCTAAAAATCCAAAAGGCCAGAGTGCCTTTTCTCCTCTAAATGATCACAATGTCTTTCCATCAAGGGCACAAAACTGGACGGAGAATGAGATGGTTGAATTGACAGAATTAGGCTTCAGAAGATGGGAAATAAAAAAACTATGATGAGCTAAAGAAGCATTTTCTAACCCAATGCAAAGAAGTTAAAAACCTTGATAAAAACTTAGAGAAATTACTAACTAGAATAATCAGTTTAGAGAGGAACATAAACAACCTGATGGAACTGAAAAACACAGCACGAGAACTTCATGAAGCATACATAAGTATCAACAACCGAATTGACCAAGTGGAAGAAAGAATATCAGAGTTTGAAGACCACCTTGCTGAAAGAAGACATGCAGATAAGAATAGAGGAAAAAGAATGAAAAGGAATGAACAAAGCCTCCAAGAAATATGGGACTTCATAAAAAGACTGAACCTACGATTGATTGGAGTACCTAATGGAGACGGGGAGAGTGGAAACAAGCTGGAAAACACACCTCAGGATAATATCCAGGAGAACTTCTCCAACCTACAAAAACAAGCCAATATGCAAATTCAGGAAATACAGAGAATACTATTAGGATACTCCATGAGAAGATCAACCCCAAGACACATAATCGTCGGATTCTCTAGGGTCAAAATGTAGGAAATCCTGTTAAGGGCAGCCAGAGAGAAAGGCCAGGTCACCTACAAAGGGAAGTCCATCATACTAACAGCAGACCTTTCAGTAGAAACTCTACAAATCAGAAGAGATTGTGGGTCAATATTCAACATTCTTAAAGAAAATAATTTTCAACCTAGAATTTCATATCCAGCCAAACTAAGCTTTATCAGCGAAGATGAAATAAAATCCTTTCTAGACAAGCAATGCTGAGGAATTTTGTTACTACCAGGCCTGCCCTGCAAGAGCTCCTGAAAGATGCGCTAAGTATGGAAAGGTAAAACCAGTACCAACCACTGCAAAAACACACCAAAATATAAAGACCAATGACACTGCAAAGAAACTGCATCAACTAATGTGCAAAATAACCAAATAGCAGCATGATGACAGGACCAAATTCACACATAACAATACTAACCTTAAATATAAATGGGTAAATGTCCCAATTAAAAGACAAAGTCTGGCAAATTGGATAAGGAGTAAAGACCTACTTGTGTGCTGTATTCAGGAGACCCCTCCTACATGCAAAAACACACACAGGCTCAAAATAAAGGAGTGGAGGAAAATGTAACAAGCAAATGGAAAGCCAAAAAAAAAAAACAAAAAACAAACAAACAAAAACCTGGGATTGCAATCCTAGGCTCTGAGAAAACAGACTTTTAACCAACAAAGATCAAAAAAGACAAAGAATGGTAAAGGGAACAATACCTTTACCATTAAAGGAGAATGCAGCATTAAAAGAGAAATTTATAGCACTGAATGCGCCCATCAGAAAGCTTACATAATGGTAAAGGGAACAATTCAATAAGAAGAGCTAACTATTCTAAATATATATGCACCCAATATGAGAGCACCCAGATTCATAAAACTAGTTGTTAGAGACCTACAAAGAGATTTAGACTCCCACACAATAATAGTGGGAGAATTTAACACACCACTGTCAATATTAGACGGATCAATGAGACAGAAAATTAACAAGGATATTCAGGACTTGAACTCAGCTCTGGATCAAGTGGACCTAGTAGATGTCTACAGAACTCTCTACCCCAAATCAACAGAACATACATTCTTCCCAGTGCCACATGGCACTTATTCTAAAATCAACCACATAATTGGAAGTAAAACACTCCTCAGTAATTGCAAAAGAATGGAAATTATAGCAAACTGTCTCTCAACCACAGTGCAATCAAATTAGAACTCAGGATTAATAAACTCACTCAAAACCACACAATTTCATGGAAATTGAGCAATCTGCTCCTGAGTGACTCCTCAGGAGGGTAAATAATAAAATTAAGGCAGAAATCAAGAAGTTCTTTGAAACCAATCAAAACAAAGAGACAATGTACCAGAATCTCTGGGACACAGCTAAAGCAGCATTAAAAGAGAAATGTATAGCACTACATGCTCCCATCAGAAAGCTAGAAAGAATTCAAATTGGCACCCTAACATCACAATTAAAAGAGTGAGGGAGGCAAGAGCAAACTAATCCAAAAGCTAGTAGAAGACAAGAAATAACTAAGATCAGAGCAGAATTGAAGAAGATAGAGACACAAAAAGCCCTCCAAAAATCAAGGAACCCAGGAACTGTTTTTTGAAAAAATAATAATAATAACAAAATAGATAGACTTCTAGCTAGACTAATAAAGAAGAAGAGAGAGAAGAATAAAATAGACACAATAAATAGTGATAAAGAGGATATAATCACTGACTCTACAGAAATACAAACTACCAAGAGAGAATACTATAAACACTTCTATGCAAATAAACTAGAAAATCTAGAAGAAATGGATAAATTTCTGAACACTTAAACCCTACCAAGACTAAACAAGAAAGAATTTGGGTCCCTGAATAGACCAATAACAACTTCTGAAATTGAGGCAGTAATTAATAGCCTATCAAACAAAAAAAGCCCAGGAGCAGACAGCTTTACAGCTGAATTCTACAAGAAATACAAAGAAGAGCTGGTACCATTCCTTCCGAAATCATTCCAAACAATTAAAAATGAGGGAATCCTCCCTATCTCATTTTATGAAGCCAGCATCATCCTGATACCAAAATGTGGGAGAGACACGACAAAAAAAGAATAATTCAAGCCAAAATATCTCATAAACATCAATGCAAAAATCCTCAGTAAAATACTGGCAAACCAAATCTGGCAGCACATCAAAAAACTTATCCACCATGATTAAGTTGGCTTCATCAAGTTGGCCTCATCCCTGGGATGCAAGGCTGATTGAACATACACAAATCAATCATCTTAATCCATCACATAAATGGAACCAAAACAAAAACCGCATGATTATCTCAATAGATTCAGAAAACCCCAATATCTCGCCCCAAAATTTCTTGAACTGATAAGCAACTTCAGCAAAGTCTCAGGATACAAAATCAATGTGCAAAAATCACAAGCACTCCTTTACACCAACAACAGGAAAGCAGAAAGCCAAATCATGAATGAACTCCCATTCACAATTGCTACAAAGAGAATAAAATACCTAGGAATACATCTAACACGAGATGTAAAGGACATCTTCAAGGAAAACTACAACCCACTCACTGCTCAAGGAAAGAAGAGAGGACACAAACAAATGGGAAAACATTCTATCTTCATGAATTGGAAGAATCAATATCGTGAAAATGGCCATACTGCCCAAAGTAATTTAAAAATTCAATGCTATTCCCATCAAACTACCATTAACATTCTTCACAGAATTAGAAAAAAAAATTAAATTTCAGATGGAATCAAAGAAGACCCCTTGAGGCCAAGACAATCCTAAGCAAAAACAACAAAGCTGGATGTGTCTTGCTACCTGACTTCAAACTATACTACAAGCCTACAGTAACCAAAACAGCATGGTACTGGTACCAAAACAGACATATAGACCAACGGAGCAGAACAGAGACCATAGAAATACCACCACACATCTACAACCATCTGATCTTCGACAAACCTGACAAAAACAAGCAATGGGGAAAGGATTCCCTATTCAGTAAATGGTGCTGGGAAAAGTGGCTAGTCATAAGCAGCAACTGAAACTGTACCCCTTCCTTACACCTTATACAAAAATTAACTCAAGATGGATTAAAGACTTAAATGTAAAACCAAAAACCATAAAAACACTAGAAGGAAACCTAGGCAGTGCCATTCAGGACACAGGCAAGGGAAAGAAATCATGACGAAAACTCCAAAAGCAACGGAAACAAATACCAAAATGGACAAATGGGGCCTAATTAAACTAAAGAGCTTCTGCACAGCAAAAGAAACTATCATCAAAGTAAACAGGCAACCTATAGAATGGGAGAGAATTTTTGCAATTTATCCATCTGACAAAACTCTAATATCCAGAATTTACAAGGAACTTAAACACATTTACAAGAAAAAACCAAACAACTCCATCAAAAAGTGAACAAAGTATATAAACAGACATTTCTCAATAGAAGACATCTACATGGTCAACAAATATATGAAAAAAACTCAACAACACTGATTATCAGAGAAATGCAAATCAAAACCACAAGGAGATACCATCTATGCCAGTCAGTATGGTGACTGTTAAAAAGCCAGAAAACAATAGATGCTGGCAAGGCTATGGAGAAATAGGAACACTTTTAAACTGTTGATGGGAATGTAAATTAGTTCTGCCATTGTGGAAGACAGGTGATTCCTCAAGGATCTAGAACCAGAAACACGATTTAACCCAGCAATCCCATTATTGAATGTATACCCAAAGTGTTATAAATCATTCTACTATAAAGAAACATGCACGCTTATGTTTATTGCAGCACTGTTCACAATAGCAAAGACATGGAACTAACCCAAATGCCCATCAATGATAGACCGGATAAAGAAAATGTGATGCAACTATAAAAACAAATGAGATCATATCGTTTGCAGGGACATGGATGAAATTGGAAGCCATCATTCTCAGCAGACTAACACAAGAACAGAAAACCAAACACTGCATGTTCTCATTCATAACTGAGAGTTGAACATTAAGAACACACAAACAGAGAGAGGGGAACAACACACACCAGGGTCTGTTGGGGGTGGGGGCTTAGGGGAGGGAACTTAGAGGACTGGTCAATAAGTGTAGCAAACCACCATGGCACACGTATACCTATGTAACAAGCCTGCATGTTCTGCACATGTATCCTGTTTTGTTTCTTTTTTAGAATAAATAAATTTTAAAAAATATTTTTTCATGTAAAATAAATATTTTGTTGTTTTGTAGCATGACCATAGTGAATAATCTCGATTTTGTATCCCTGTGAGTGAACACAGTACAGTGGAATTTCTTTGTAGACACACACATTTTCCAGCTATTTCTTTGAGGGCAAACACTGTTCTTGATTAAGTAGTTAAGAGCAGTTCTGTTTTGGTTGCAAATAGAAACCATGTAAAATATTAAACTTTTGATCATGTTCTGAAAAATTGTATTTCAGAACATAATTATATAATTGGCAAAATTTAAAAATTACTTCAATATAATCGCTGACAGATGATTTGATTTCTCAAATACATTTTTATATTCGGTCACATGCTTTAGTACTGATACCAATCAGATGGCAATATGCTCTTAGTTTACTTTCTGTAACATTAGAATATACTTGTTTTGCATGAATTAAAACAATATTACATCATATAAGAAGATATCAGGTATTTGATTTGTACTTGTTCTTTGAGAAATTATTCTCTTTTTTCTGCAATATTAGAATATACTTGTTTTGCATGAATTAAAACAATATTACATTATATAACAAGATATCAGGTATTTGATTTGTACTTGTTCTTTGAGAAACTATTATTATTATTATTATTTTTATTATTATTATTTTGAGATGGAGTCTTGCACTGTCACCTGGGCTGAAGTGCAATGGCATGATCTCAGCTCACTGCAACCTCTGCCTCCTGGGTGCAAGAGATTCTCCTGCTTCAGCCTCCTGAGTATCTGGGATTACAGGGGCCTGCCACCACACCCAGGTAATTTTTTGTAGTTTTAGTTTCGCTATGTTGACCAGGCTGGTCTCGAACTCCTGACCTCGTGATCCACCCACTTCAGCCTCCCAAAGTGCTGGGATTATAGGTGTGAGTCACCGTGCCTGGTCATATTAGTTATTCTTAAGAAAACATGATAGCTAAAACATTCAATGTGTTAAATATTTATGATCAAGATTTATGAAAACAAAAGAAAACCTGTAGAAGTCAATGTATGTAAAGGACAACAACTAGCCTTGTCTCTCATTTAACTTGTGGCCACAGTACCATACTTCTGTTGGAAGTTGGCTCTAAAGTCTTCCTCTACCTCTTTATCTAAAATTAAAACAAAACAAAACAAAACAAAAAACAGATTGCTCACTACATTACATGCACGTTACCATGCAGTGTGCTGTGTCAGGGGGAGCACATACAAACATGAATACACACACATATTATACTAAATAATTCCAAAGAATTTCTGGTATATCTGATTAGAGACAGGCACATAAACCTTAATGTGCATTAAAATTTTAGTTCAAATGTAGCTGGGATCCCAATGGTGTTCTTGTTTTTTTTTTTGTCACTCTACACTGACCTGGAGAATGTAACACCTTAGCAAGTAATCTATTCCCTAAAAATATCACTCCCAGAGATACAGATTTTATTGAAATGTCAAAGAATACATGGAAAATTTATTTCCCTTGTACACCATATGACGACACATTATAGATGATAGTTGTTCAGATAGATATACAGACAGATGGATAAATAATCTATTTTCTCTTCTCAAGACATAGTCTCTGGTCACCAGCTCTATCACTACATCACCTTTTACATTTTCCTTTCCCTGTCCACAAATAGCATCTAGAGTTGTTCTTCATACCTAAATAATTCAATGCTATCTTTCAGCTTGCATATGCCAGAGAGCAAAACAAAACATAGGTACTAGCCTAACCCAGGATTCTAGGAAAGCTCACACCAATCAATGGATTATCCCTTGTATTTCAAGTGTTTCAAGGATAGGATCACCTCCAACACATCTTTTTACTGAGCTAATAGAGTGGAAGAGTAATTGGAAATTTTGATGCTAAGAAAAACAAGATTTTTTTTTCCTAATGTGTACTCAATACAGTACATTCTCTGTAAAAAAAAAAAAAAGTATGAACTGGAAACATTAGACAATTGTGTACAGACGGGCACAGTTAGCTACATATGAGGCTAAGATTGTTTCTGAGCAAAGGATGTAACAATTGAGTAGCACAGTATTTCATATCTGTTACTAGATGGAAAATTCTTTAATACATCATCCATGTCTCATTTATTTTTCAGTTACATACTATGATAACACCTTGCAAATAAGAAGTGTTACAACATTTGTGTGGAAAAAGGATAAAGACAGCTAATTATACTGTGTGAGGCCTCTTTTCAGCTGTCATATTGCATTTGACAGCTCATTATTTAATTGGTAAAAATACTAACTTTTATAATATGTGTAGCTGAGAGCTCCTTAGTGCAATGTTGGAAGAAGATTTTTTATGGGCCTCTGTGGGTTTTGCATCTTTTCTGAGCATAGCCATTGCATTAGTTATCTCTTGCTATGCTGTCTTCTGCTGAGAGTTTCTCAAGGTTCCAATTAAGGTGTTGGCCTCTCTGCTGGAGTTTCATGTAGGGAGGATCTGTTCTGATTTCCTGTAGCTGTATAAATGAAAGCTCCAGCTTCTTACTGGCTGTAGGTTGGAAGTTCCTCTTGTAACAAAGAGGACATCAGTAGTTACTTGCCACGTGACCCTCTCTATAGATAGTCATAGCAATTTGCTTCAAGACCAGTAAAAAAGACTGGTGCCTGCTGTAAATATGGAGTAATATACATAATATATTACGTATCATATGGCATATAACATATAATGGATAACATAGAATATAGCTTATGTCTATTGTGTATACTGCAACCAAATCAAAGAGAATTGTCTTTTCTACCTAAGTAGTTTTACTCCATACACTAAACTAGTATTCAAAAATTTAAGTAAATTAAAAAAAATTATTCTTCAAAGAAGGAATTTAATTCAAATATATCTATAAAAATATGATATTTTGCCTTTATCATTCTAGTAAGGGCACAGTCTTGTATTTAAATATTTTTATTTTCAGGTACATAGTAATTACATGTGAGATTCTGTTATATAGTGTTTATTACATCCAGCTATTTGTAGAGTTCTATTTAGCTTATCCTCTCATTGAACTGTAAAACAACAAATATAATTATTCTATTACAAAATTAGGTATTTGTACATTAAATCAAGGATACAAGTTACGGAAAAAAAATCTATAGACATTTTGTAAATTTTATTTTTTCTGAAGAGACATTTTTCTTCTGTTCTTAAGCGATTAAAAATATATTCATGAACATTAAGAAGTACGTAATTAATTTTATTGGTCTTCTAGTATTCAGGAGTCTCTTCTTTCCATTTATTCTCTCTTCCCCACATCACCTTTAAAAAGTTTAGTTCAGAGGAGATAGTCTCATTAAATTAAGCTACATTTATCCACATATCTGCAAGTCTTGGGAGCATGGTTCTAAGTACCCTTTGTGTTGGATTATCTTTTCACAGATGTTTATATTGCAAATCACCTTGAAAGATATAGTGACTCCATCCAGAGCAAAGCACAGTCATGCTTCCTGACTATTATGAAAGAGTGCAGTTTCCAAAGCTCAGAGTTTCTTACCTATAACAAACCCATCTCATGCCTAAGTATCCCCTGTCCCTCTTTGTGTCACTACCTGGAAACCTGGAAACTGGTACTTGAGAATCCAGTGTAAAACAGTGCTGGTACTCTGGCTGCTGCTTTCGTTGTCAGAAATAGACTGTCTCTAACTCAGTGGTTTTGTTTATTTTGCAGCATCCTTAAAACTGTGTCAGGCTGACTTGTTAGATTGCAAGTAGGTGAATTGTTACCCACTTCACAGTGTATAAGTGATCTTTTCACTTAGAGAGGCTTAGGACAGTCACCCTAACTCAACACAGAATGAGTCTCAGTAGCAATAACGGAACTAAAATTTAACAAAGCAAAATGACTTCTTACCCTAGTAATATTTTACTTCAACCTAATTAAATATATTTATGTATTTAAAGATAGAAAACATGGATCTGAAGAGATGCAAGAAAGAGCTTATCAAAAAAAATCGAAGAAAGCTACTTGTTAGATATAAAGCAAATTGCAACCACAGAGATAATTTCAATGAGTTTACTCAAAGCATAGAATTCAACTGGTCCCATTAGCAAAAACGTCTCTCCTGGGAAGATTAAATGTGTTAGATAGAGTTTTACAGGCTCTTTCCTTTCATGGGTTGGCTGACACAGTCTGTCCATTGGCTATTTTAAGCCCTCAACAACCATTTTCCTCTTACCTTCTTCTTTTACTGAGGCTGAAAATCTTCCAAATGAGGGTCACCATGTGATACAATTAAGAACAATGGGATATATGTGGAATTGCTTAGTAAGAGAGTGTCTTATTATAAGATATGTTATTAAAAAGCCCTTTATTGTTAGTCTTTCCCTGATTTTTATGCCTAGAAAAAGAAAATGAATCATATTAGAATCATTTGAATGCAAACTTATCAGTTGGGGATAAAAAAGCATCCTAAGTTTAGGATGAGCATCTGAGAAAACTAAACTACTATAAGTTTAATTACTGTTAAGTGGAACATTTTTGCTTGGATCCAAAAGAACTCCTGATACACAAGAACAAATAAACTAGACAAGGGGGAGGCCAACAGAGGATTCTTCTATTTGCCCTGTTAAAAAGTATTTGGAAGTTTACTACAGCCCATTCTCACCCACATCCAAACTCATGCCCACAAAAACATATACACTAAATGAAAGACAGATGCTAATATTGAGATGATGGTACGGTTCCTTGAGTATATTTAGCAAGACAATGTGTTTTTACATTTTTAGTATTGTCTTTTCTCCAAATGACATCACGGACTTGTGTCTGCTATTGGACTTCAATTGGTGAGCTTCAAACTGAGCTCTCCTGGTTCAAATAATTAAAAATTTAAAAAAACTTAATTATTTAACTACATAACTAAGAATCTGTTGTCTGATTATTTTCTTGGTGCCTGTGTAAATTTATTTTATAGAAAAATGTGCTGGTGAGAAGATATATGATCTGTTCCATTTTATACTGATAATCTCATTTTATAACAATTTGTGCATGTATTAGTTTTCTAGGGCTGCCATAAAAAAATGTCACAGGCTGGGTGGCTTTAAAAACAGAAACATACACTTTAGGAAGCCGAGGTGGGCGAATTGCCTAAGCTCCAGAGTTTCAGCCTGGGCAACACGGTGAAACCCCGTCTCTACTAAAACACAAAAGAAATTAGCCAGGCATGGTGGCATGTGCCTGTAATTTCAGCTACTCTGGAGGCCGAGGCTGGATAATTGCTTGAACCTGGGAGGCGGAGATTGCAGTGAGCCAAGATCATGCCATTGCACTCCAGCCTGGGCAACAAAGTAAGGCTCTATGTCTACAAAAAAAAAGAAAAAAAGAGAAACATATTTGTTCACAGTTCCAGAGGTGACAAGCCCAAGATCAAGGTGCCAACAGTATTGCTTTCTTATCGGGCCCCTCTCTTTGGTTTGCAGATGGCCACCTTCTCATTGTGTATCCTTACATGTTCTCCCTCTGTGCTCCAGTGCCGTCAGTGTCTTATCTTTCTATGAGGGCATCAAACATATTGGATCAGGGCTTCACCGAAAGAGCTTAATTCTAAATTAATCACCTCTTTAAAGACCTGTGTCCAAATACAGTCACATTTTGAGGTATTGGTGATCTGGGTTTCAACATATGAATTTTGGGAGAACACAAGTCAGTCCATAGAAATATGTAATCTTTTGTCTTAACTTCAACTCTTCTAGAGATAATTATTTGTTCAATTTCTTAAGTCTTGTTAACTCCGAATAATTGTAAAAGTGCAACCTGATGCCTAAAAGGTTGAAGTCCAAACCATGGACTATGGTGATACCCACATTGTGAGCTTTGGGAGTTTAGTCATCAAAATAGAAGGCCCATACGAGCACCCAAATTATTCTACTTCTTCCGCCAAAACTCTAGAGTATAGACTTTTTAAAAATACATAAAAGTTCTAGGCTATAATATGTCTTTGAGTACAAAGTCCTAAGCCAACCATGCTACATTAAAAAAAGCAATTAACTCTCTCCAATTTGTTTATCCTAGTTCCAAATTAGGTTCATTTGCATTTTGTATTCCACAAATGTGCATTCATTTCAGTACTTTCCATAGTTCAGCAACAATGAATAGAAGCAACACAGTAATATATCAACTAACTTCCACAATCATTTTCATTTTTGTAGACCATAGAGTTACCACTAAATGAGAATTAGTTCAGTAGATAGAATTCATCAAGCATTATTTATTTCTGTTGTCTGCTTGAATAGTCCCTTTTATCTGAGATAAATAAGCACTCTGTTCATAAAATGCCTTCCTCTGACAATTCAATTGGTCACCAGGAAACTGAATAGAAAGAAAAATAAACATTCAATTAAAATAAGCTGTATAGGTAGCTCAGTTCCTAGTTTTTATATTTTTTAAAAAAAGGCATCTGTAATGATAGTAACCCTGTTTAAAGTAGACGTTTTTTCTGGGGATTTTTTTTTTAGGAAGTATTGTAGAAGTTGTTCTTTTTCTTAATTCCTTAATACTAGACAAAGGAATTTCAGACAGAAACATGGAGACGTAGGGATTTATTTTGGCAGTAGTCTCTTATGTACATAATCATGGTGTCAAGTGATTTATGAACTTAAGACTTCATAGTTGCTTTTAATTATTTTAATCTCTCTGATTGAGGTATGAATTTAATAATTATGAAAATAGAGGTTGACCCATTTGAGCACAACTGAAAACAAAACACACAGAGACACTGTAGAAATACTGAAAGGAATTCTACTATTCAAAAAGGGCCCAAACTAAACTGAATTAATCTGAGCTCCTCTTTATTACCTGTTGGTTGTTTGTCATGAATATTGGACTACTCTAAAATTATGACAAAGACAATGTGTCTCTGTCCTTTTATAAGGAAGCAAGGTATCATTCAACACACACACACACACACACACACACACACACACACAGAACTTAAAATAAGAAGTCATTAGTTCTAGTTCTATTTTCTGTCATTTAACTAGTCTGGGATATTTGTCAAATAAAAAATCAACAATAATGACAAACACAAAAAACAATCTGGGCCTTTGTTATCTCATGTGTAAATTATTATAGTAGTAACATGTTATCTCAAAATTAACTGAGACAGAGAAAGATTTAAGGAAGTTATTAGGTCCAGACTCTGTCCTCTCTAGAAGAGACCTCTCCTCTTTCCTCTGTTCTTCCTCTGTCTTTGATCTGCTAAAACCTGACATTTTAAAGTTAAACTCACTGATAATTCTTCTAAATCTCAAATTCCCATTTTTCTTTTATGCAAGCTGAACTTCAAGTTATTGCCAAGGAATTTCCACAGATCACTGAGGGCCCTCCTCAATTTTCTGATTAACTCAGCATAGTGAGTCAGGCCTATCAGCCTCAGGTTTTCTGACCTACACCAGTTGATTCACATACTTGGTGAAGTTCAGGCACCATGCTGAATGACCAAGGCTTGTTGTTGTTATCCTGAGGGAGAGTCAGACAAAAGCACCTCTAAAGACTGTGATAGACATAGGCATAGCAAAAACTTCCATGAGGCCATTCTTGAGGCTATTCCTAAAACTTTAGACTGCAATAAAATCCATTCCCATGTTTAAGAACCTAATGAGCCACTTTCCAGCCATTACAGTTGTACTCTAGGCCGTGTTTTAAAAAATGCTATCAAATCCAGGTTATATTTAGATAAAATTATGAATTCCTTATAGATGTTGAATCTATTCAAGTAGACTTTAATTCTGTTTATGAGCAGAATTACACTTCTCCTTTCTGGAGAACTCTCTCAGCTTGTCAAAAGAACCTGGATAGAATGGAAAACTATACTTACTTCTGATCCAGATAATTTGGCAAATTAGCTAGCTGGCATCCTTGAGGACACTAATACAGAGAAAACCACTCAAGTTTTAAATCTCCTATTACAGCAGATGGTGCTTCCCAGACATAACACTAGGAAGAAACATCCTGGGCCAGGCTACTACCATAAGAAGCCAGGCCACCGGAAAAGAGAGTGCCAAAAAAGCCAGAAAATCTCTTTCTCATCAACTTTAATAAATATTCAGCAAATTATACTAAGTGGAAAAAAAAAAGCCAGTCTCAAAAGATTACATACTATGTGATTCTGCTGGGTTTCACAAAGTGGTAACCCTAAAGACTGGTGCTTTAAGATGCTCAAAGGCCTTAGCAGCAGCCTTAGAACCAAGGTCTTTCTAATCTCACCTGGTTCACACCAAACTCAGAAAGGGTCTCCCTTTGGATTTTTTTTCTCTGGTCAAGAAAGATTCTTTCCAAAAGAAATGCAGTTGCCTCAAGTCCTCTTCCTAGAGATCTCATCAAATAACAAGGAAAGATCAACCACTGTAGAAGAGAAAAGACTGGAATTTGTTACCACACCCAAACAGACTTTTAAATCTATTTTTCTAAGGACAGCTCCAAGAGATTACCTGGGGTACTTTATCTACATAATAAAATAGCCTTTTTTCCTTGTGAAACTTCACCTTTCACCTTCTCTTAATGACTGCCTCCCATGTCCCAGGTTCATCTGATGCAGGAGAGGCAAGCCTTCAAATTAGGGCTTAGTCTGGGAGGTTTCTTCACTTTGCCCAGGAACGAATTCGAGAGTGAGTTGATGATATTAGACAGCAATTTTTATTAAATGGTACTGCTCCTTGTGGAGCAAGGTTACCTCACAGGCCGTGTGCCCAGAATGAACAATGTATGGTCTCTTGGCAACTGTATTTATATTCAGGAAAGCCCACTTTCAATTACATGCAAATTAAGGGTATGTCAATGCAAACTGAGGGGCTGGCTATTTAGAACATTCTTGGAAAGGGGCAGTAACTTCAGGGTTGTTGCCTTAAAAGGGGTGGTAATGCCTGGGTACATTGCCATGGCATTTTTAAACTGTCATGGTGCTGGTGGGAGTGTCTTATGTCAATGAGGAATGAGAGCAGCTAAGGATCACTTCATCTCCATCCACTGGTTCCTGCCAGTTTCTTCTCTTTATCCTGTCTGGAATAGATCCTGTTTTGGTCAGCAAGATTGTGACCAGAAAACAAGTTCTGCCAGTCTCCTACCTCACATTTATTCTCCCACCTCACATTTATTCTCCCTAGTAATTTACTACTCCTCAAAAAGTATTGTCTATATTTCCCAGCTACCCAACCCTTCTTCCCCATTTGGAGACCACTCTCAATGAACAGGCACCAAGGACTACAGGGGCTCTTCCCAGTTCTCTCAGTCATCTGGGTGAAACCACTCTCTGAGTTGGGAATGAGGTATTTGTGCTTACAGACACCGGAACAAGAGTATCAGTTCTTAACCCCACCAGCCCCAATCAGCCCATGCCTTGAGCTAATAAAAAGATACATATGGGAGTTTCCAAGAAGCTTTTAGCGGTTTTTGTTTCACAGCCCATCCCTTTCTATCTTGTCCTCTCCAAGACACCTGCCTCTTTTTTACTTGTTAATTCTTCCCTATCTACCTCCTCTGTGGGCTCAATTTTCAAGAAAAATACTATGTTAAAACTTTTTTTCCTTCATAACAGGGAAATAATTTTAGAATTTGACAAGCAAACTTTGCTGACTCAACCTTGGAGTCTTCTGACTTCCCAAATTTCCTCATTTGTTATGTCATTCCCCGTTCAAAAACCAAAAATAATAGCACCCATCACTGCTGAATCAAATATCTGTCTCTTTAGGGGCAAAATCTGAAAAGTAAGTTTTTAAACCAAAGGAGAAATTGGTACATTTTTCAGTTCAGGGGCATCTTAATTATAAATTAACTTTGTTTCCTCTTTGTATACATAAAGAAAGGAAACACATTGGGAATCTTAACCCAAAGTGTGGGAACTAACATCACTCTCTAGTAAGCTATCTTAAACTCACATCTCACTCAGCATCTGATATGCTTTGGCTGTGTCCCCACCCAAATCTCACCTTGAATTGTAATAATCCCCACATGTCAAGGGTGGGGCCAGGTGGAGATAATTGAATCATGGAGACAATTTCCCTCATACCGTTCTTGTTGTAGTGAATATGTCTAACAAGATCTGATGGTTTTATAAATGAGAGTTCTCCTGCACAAGCTCTCTTGCCTGCCACCATGTAAGACATGGCTCTGCTTCTCCTTTGCTTTCTGCCATGATTATGAGGCCTCCACAGCCACGTGAAACTGTGAGTCCATTAAACCTCTTTCCTTTATAAAATTCCCATTTGTGGGTATGTCTTTATTAGTAGTGTGAGAACAGACTAATATAGCATCCTTTGCTAGCTGATTTACTTCTTATGAACTTCTACTTGCTACTCCTTATATCACTCATGTTGCAATAACCTTAACTCTGTAACTCCTGTGCCATATCCTTCAAGTGAGGCACCACATGATTGCTTAATTCTGATAGATCTCGGGACATCTCCAAGACAGTCTCCCAGGAAATGCTTAGTTGTCCTGGTTTACGGATGGCTCATATTTACAAAACGAATGTGGCAAGTATCATGCAGGCTCTATAACCACTAATGCTTTTGAGGTGGTGAAAGCAGCTCTTTTGCCTTTAGCCTCTTCAGCCCAGCAGGCAGAGCTAATTGCCCCCACTCAAGCCTGTTTCCTTGCTGAGAAAGACTGTTAATGATTACACAGACAGTTGGTAGTCCTTAGGAATTGCTCATGACTTTGGAATGTTATGAAAACAAAGAGGTTTCCTTACTTCCAATGAAGACAAAATAAAGAATTGGATTGTATATAATAGAATTATTAGATGTAATACAGCTATCCGCCCTCTAGCCATTATCAAATTTTTAGGCCATTCTAAACCAGATGCTATGGGAACCAGAGGAAATTACCTGGCTAATAACACAACAAAGAACGGTGCCCTTAAAGATCCTTCTGATCAAATCTTTGTCATGACCCAACTGGAAAGATTCCTAAGAGATGAATTTAAAATAATTAATAAAGATGCACAGAATTGGGCAACAGAGGCCAAAAACAGAAAATAAAACAAAAATCCCAAATTGGAAAAATAACAGCTACTGATTTAATGATAAAGAGAAACTCTGGTTTTAGCCAAAACAACAACAACAACAACAACAACAAAGCTTTCTTCCAGACACCGTGACATTTTTTTTTATTAAATACTGTACCTATTTAAGTCATTAGACTACAGAAAAGATTATTACTTTTATGCAAAAATACTGATAGGGCAACGTCAACATCGTAATTGAAAATGTTTATTTATCCTGTCCCCCCTCACCCTAAATTCAACGAAGAAAGTGTGTACAGCCCCAGGAAAATGTGTACAGCTCCTGGCCATTTTAACCACCTTAATGGGCCATTCAAGAATTAGCAGGTGGACTTTGTTCAGCGACCTCCCTCATATTAACAAAATTATATTTTAGTTTTGATCTATTTGTTTTCCCATTGGGTTGAAACCTTTTCCTGAAGATAAGCCAGCACTTCTGGAATGGCTAAAATCCTATTATTTAAAAAAAAAAAAATTATCTACCTGCAGTATTACCCCTTAAGCTCCACAGTCACTGAGAAACTAATTTTACCAGTCAAGTTATCAAACAAGAGTGTGGTTTCTGGCCAATCTTAGAGAACTTTCACTGTGTTAATTATCCTCAGTCCTCTAGACTAGCTGAACATAACAATAGCACTCTTAAGAATCAATTTGAAAAGTTTATGGGAATGTTACACCTGCCATGGCCAAAAGCCCTACATACAGTGAATTTGAACTTAGATACTACTCCTTTTGATTACATAAGCTCTCACTAATTTAGATAGTTACTGCACTCCCTATGCATCTGGCCCCAACTTCTTTTGACCCCAAATTAATAGAAGGTAAAATACTTTAATATTGTAAAGTTATAATTAAGACTACAGATAAAAATCATACTCTGGTAGAACAATCTTTCCAAAGTGTAATCCCAAGGGACAAAGAACTAGAACATTATAACCTACGATCATGGTATTTTGTCTACTGGAAAAGACTCCCTCCAACTTGACTGCAAAGGCTCACTATCACATTTGTTAAAAAAAATATCTGCACTGCTGAGCTTAAAGAAACTGATTCGTGGATACATGTATCTCATCTAAAGAAACTATCACCTCTTGAATGAGCCTGCACTCTTATCAACAAATTAAAACTAGAAATTGTCTTAAAATATCTAGAATTTGAAGTAGACAACATCTGAGTTGACGGTTTTTTCCCCAAGATACCTGGGCCAGGCCTGTATACCCTTTTCTCCCTTCTAATTCTTAACTTTATTTTCTCCCTGGGAAGAGGATGTCCTCATCTGGATTTCTCAGTCTGTAGTCCCAGGGGAAACCTCCTTGGGTCCCCCTAACACATGTGAAAAGAAAAAATATATATATATGGACCAACTGCAAAAGAAAGGGCTAACAGCAATATTTAGTAATGTAGCTGACTCCGGGTTTAATTCTACCATGTACAGAAAATTCATAGATGGAAGAATTTCCTGTACTACTATCATATACATTTAACTTTTATGGGTGAGATACCTCAATATGGGGCTCCAGATGTTTAGACATTTGGATAGCAGAAGGCTAATGTGGGTTGGAATATCTGATTGCTCTTTTGTCAGTACATAATAGTTCTAAAAATTATCACTTGGATAATCATTGGACTAGACACTCTTACTACATCAGAGTTAACCATGAGTTATGAGCAAGGTTTGGTGAGCTTCCCTGGTTCTAAATACACTGTGCAAATTGTCATGCATCAATCCCAGAGAGTAATGTGTCCTAATGACAATAAAAACTATGCCTGAAATCTTTCCAGATTCTGCCCTATGCATCTTCCTTTTGCTAGTTTTAATGTATATTGTCCCTGTAACAAACCATGACAATTAATATAACAGCTTTCAGAGAGTACTGTGAGTACATCCAGATAATTGCCATACTTAAGAGGATTTGGGGAACCCCCTGCACTTATAGTTGGTTTCCAAAGTGAGGATAGTTGTGAAGGATTATGCCTCCAGATTTTGCAGTTTGGCTACATCGGGGCACTCCTCTTTAATAAACATCTTTTCATTTCATATTCAGGACACCACACTTCAATAGTTTTCCTCCTACTTCACTGATCACTCCATCATAGCCTCCTGTCAGGTTTTCTTCTCCTTTCTATTATATTTTAATATTGTGGTGTTCAAGGGCTAATTCCTTTATTCCCCTTTTCTTTTTCCTATCTATCATCTATCTATCTATCAATCTATCGATCGATCGATCTATCTCTCTCCAGTTTGTCCTCTCTCCTGAAATTCAAATTAGCATATCCAGTGATTTAATTAACCCAGCCACCTAGACATCTAACAGATTTTTAAAACCTAACATATCCATATGAGCATTATCTCTTGCTTCTCATTCATACTAGTTGGGACTCGGAAAATGCTACCCTAAAGTATTTTAAGCCAAGGAAGATGAGGAGGGCCTCACAAGCAAGAAGGTTTATTCACTTATACCCACCTTTCTGAATAAGAACTGGCCGCAAGGAAATTCTCTGACCTATCTTGTCTAAAAGTAGGTAATAAGACCCTCATTCCAGAGAGGTCATGCCTTATACTTGGGGAAAGAAATATTACACAGAGAGACCAAAAAGTATCTGAATATAAAGGCCTTCCTGGGCTTCCCCACTCAGCTTATTACTAGTAAATTATACATTTTGTCAGTCACATTTCTACATGACTGCATTAGTTTGTTTTCATGCTATTATAAAGAAACTGCCTGAGACTGGATAATTTATAAAGAAAGAGGTTTAACTGACTCACCTTTCCCCATAGCTGGGGAGGCCTCAGGAAACAATCATGACGGAAGGGAAAGGGGAAGCAAGGCACCTCTTACATGGCGGAAGGAGAGAGAAAGCAAGAAAGGGGAAGCACCAGGCACTTATCAAACAACCAGATCTTGTGAGAACCCACAGCAAGGGGAAAATCCATTCCCATGATGCATTCAGTTCCCACCAGGACCCTCCATCTACACATGGGGATTACAATTTGAAATGAGATTTGTGTGGGGGTACAGAGCCAAACCATATCAATGACTGTTTATTATTCATGGAATTTAAGCATAAAATAGTTTTCTCAGGATTTTCACTTCTAAAGTCTTCCATGTCACATAAAACTTTAGTTAAATAAATTTAGTATTTTCTCTTATTAACCTGTTTTTTTTTGTTACAGTAATTTTGGCCATGAGTTTTATGATAGGGGAACAGAAGGTATAACCCCTTTCCACTCCTACTTATCCCAGTGCCCAAATGGTTATTCATGATCTTCTTCATCTAAGTGAAACACAAGTTAATCTTTAAGTTACTCAGGCCACAAGTTTTGAGGTTACACTCATATTTTCTCATTTTTTTTAAATGTGAAAACTGTGACCTCTACTATCAAAGTATATTTAGAGCCTGATGGTTTGCACAACTTCCAGTGCTACCAACTTATCCTCTCTTTCCTAGATTACTGTAGAACTTTAACTGGTGCCACTGCTGCTTTTCTTGACTGCGTGTAACCTAATCTCTAGATCACAGCCAGGAGGATTCTTTTGAAAGACAAATTGGATCCTGCCCTTTCTGTACTCAAAACCCACTGGTGGTCTCTCATTTCACTTAGGGAAAATCAAAGTCCTTGCAAAGACCAACAAGCACCTATATAATATGCCTTATTATTTGCTTTCAAATCTCATCAGCTACTCATACTGACACAGTCATACTGTCTTCCTTGTTGTAAGGCTCAGTGAACAGGATAGATCTACTTCACCTTTGCTCCTTTGCATTGACAGGGACAGTCTTCTCCCTGATGTTCAGAAAACTAATTTCATTTGTCTGCTTAAAGTCATTCTTCAAATGTCAACTTTTTATAAATATATAATCTTTTCAAACTTTTTTTAAAAATTCATTATTAGGAGCATTATCTCCCAATGCTCCTAATATCTCTCATCAATAATTATACTTTCTACATTTTTTTCCAAAGCACTCATCACCTACCACAATATTATGTAACTTACTTATATTTATAGTTTGTCTGTGTCTCCTTGTCCAGTTAGCTTTTGATCAATTCCATGCATAAACATAACCAAAGTCAATAAACTTATCTTGTTGATGGGCAGAAGAGGGAACATAACATACTTTCTCATCCATTGCTGGGTTTATAGATGAGGCCCCTATAGTAAAAGAATGACAAGAGTAAAGCATATAATTTTATTGAATATAACATTTTTAATACATAAGTGCCTTAAGAAAAAAAGACCCAAAGAAACAGAAAAAGTATATATTTTTATGCTAAGTTTAATGAATGGTTGTGGAAAAATATGATTGAAAGACAAAAATGGTTTGATTAAATGACAATGAAGTGGAAATATTTATTTATCCTCTGGTAATAAACAGGGAACTTAATAATGCCTGTTGGATCATATTCTTCTTGGCATATTTGTGTCTTTTCTCCAGAACAGAAAAAGTATATTACTTTTCTCCAAAAATAGGAAAAACACCTCTAAAATGAAGGTCTTATGACCTACTTTAGAGGAAAGTCAGCTACGTTTTAAGGCCTACTTCAGCAGAAAAGGATCAAGGGGAAGGTGAGAGTGATATTTCTGTTTCTGCTGTTTTCTCAAATGCCAAGATACCATATTTAGAGGCGGTGTGTTTTGAACCCCACCCTTGTAATGTCACAAGCAGGAAAATTCAATCTATTACTTCCTGTTCTCTATCTTAGAACACCTGTTTCTACCATCTCAATGAAAATTTGAATGGGAAGGAAACACTACTTAACTATCCAATTTCTGACATCAGGTTTTGGCTTTTTTTCCTTTCCTTTTTCTTTGACAATCCTGTAAGTTTTCAAATTATAAAATCGAAACAAACAAACAAACAAAAAACTGCACTGCAAGATACAGGTAAAGATTACCTTCTTTAGAATAATCTGAATTCATTTTCATCTATTTCTGCACATTGATATATCCTTGCCTAATTTTATCTTTCTCTTATGGGAATTTGCTTTAAAAAAAAAAAGCAAGAAGAAAATAGCAAATTTCAACTTTTTTTTTTTTTTTTCTAGCATTTGCATTAGTGTTCAAGCTTTGTTTGCATTTGATTTGCCCTGCTGGGCTAACAGATATGATAGTATTTGCTACAATTACATCAACATTTGTGGTTTCTTCCCTTTCCAGTATATGTATACAAGGATTGCATATCTCTCCCATTGCCTCCCGACAACCTGTAGCAGTTAAGCACAATCATGTAGTTTTCTGTTTTTAATAAAAGTTATGTATTTTATTTAAGCAACCTGTGGGTGGGAAATCTTGGAGTAGTTTCCATTTCTCCTTTTCTGCACTGAGTTAAGATATGATTGCCCAAGATCTATGTAGTGTGGAATGTGGACAGCAAACTGCTTAGGCTCACATGTAAACTTTGACTGACAATAAATAAATAAATAAATAAATAAATAAATAAATAAATAAAAACACCTTTTATTGCATTGAACCACTGAGATTTTGGATTTTTGTTCCTGTAACATAACTTAACCTATTTAGATTTGATCAGATGTAACACAAGATACTTATTTCAATTACTGTGCTAGCTATGATTATGTTCTATCACATGTGAAAAAAAACCACCAGGCAATAATAAATCAAAAAAGATAGAAACTCTAAAAAGATAGAAATAATAACTCTGAAAAGATAGATAAGTGATACCTAGAAGGTAGCCAAAATCTTGTGTTAAGGTTTTATGGTATATATATATAGGCTTTTTCAATATTCTCTGGCTCTATTATCTTTATTACTAGAATGTCTTCTGTAAGCCCAAGTATAGAATGACAGTAAGTATTGGTTTTCCCAGGACATTTCCATTTTATACCTATTGCTTTGTGTTAATAATTTTTTTAAAAACTTTCCTTTCACTCTCTGATGGGTTCCAGACTGATTGATAAATTATATGATCATTCTTGACAAAAATTTTCCCTTTGTTCCAACTCTAGTCAGGCTTCTCTGACACTTTTCTCAAGTCTTGAATTTTAGGCTGCTGTGACCACCCCTGCACTGTCTAATTTTAGCAAAAATACTGCTAAGTCGGTTTATCCAGAAGGCCCCATCTTTCATATTTTATACCTTAAATATCTGAATGGGCTCTTTATCTTCCACTATTCTCCAGATGATGTCTAATCACTCTACTCTACCTTTAGCAAAAATCCTGTTAAGTCAGTTTAAACAAAAGCCCCATTACCTTTGATGTCTTTTCTTGGTAATGTTTTATCCGCTGACCCCCAACTTGAACCTTAGCTACAAATTTCCACTCTTAAATTCAGAATTTAGCCCAATCTTTCTCTCCTACTAAAAACCTCGTGCTAGTAGTCCCTCCTTGTTCAAGTATGACTTTTTACATGTGTCATAAATAACTTTTTAGATTTAACACTCCACCCATGATAGAAGGTTAAATTCCTATTGTCACTTCTGAATTCAGGTAGAATTCAGTAGTTTAGGAGGATGAGAGGGGCCTGAATTCTGCTAAGACATAGGCGGAATTAACAAATTACCAGCCATTATTCCAGAGGTCGCAAGATTTGCAGCTTCCCTAATTCACTATTGTAGAAACTAAAATTGTCCTTGTGAGATGTCTTTTCTGGAGTTTGCATTTTTAACGACCAACTGGCTCTACTTGGACCCTTAACTCTGGGCTCAACAGGTCCTGTGACCCTACCCCAAAGCCAACTCAGTGCATGAAGACCATTTTCCACACCTGTATGATCGCATCCCCAGCCAAACAGTAACACCCATTCCCCTAGCCCCCTGCCCACCAAAGTATTCTTGAAAAACCCCAGCCTCTGAATTTTCAGGGAGATTGATTTAAGTAATAACTCCGTCTCCCATATGGCATGGCTGGTCTCATATCAATTAGATTCTTCATTGCAATGCCACGGTCTCAGTGAATTGGTTTTGACTGTGCAGTGGCTAGGAAGAATGCATTAGGCAACTACAAAATCTTTCCTTAAACTATGTGTTTCTATTTAAAAAAAAATAGTCTTAGTATCACATTTTCAAACCTTTGAACTAGTTAACAATTGCTGTAGTTTAGGAGTAGGAGGCAGATCTTGTAATAAATAATTTGAAGTATTTACAGACAAGTTTTGTATTCAGATAGACTACATGCTGTCATTTTTTTTTTTTTTTTTTTTTTTTGCTCTGCCCTGTGTGACTTCCTCTTAAAGTGTCTTTATCGTATATCACCTCTCTAAGACTTGACTTTCCTTCGTGATTGAAAAAGAATTATTAATTAGGCCATGAAAAGATAAAAGGGTTATAAAAGATAAAAGGTATATAAAGAATCTAGCACAGGACATATCTTTAATAAATATTTGCCATGATTATTATTATATCAATGACCTAGATGCCGATCATTATAATTTATGCAAATTATATTAGAAAACATTCATAAACTCTTGAATATTATCTGCAAACTCACTGAAATAGCTTTGTCCTACTAAGCAGACATATGAGGGCACTCACTTATGCAAGCAATGGCAATTAACCAAGCATTCCAATTCTATTATAGAGTCCTACATCCTTCATCAGAAGTACTGGAGGAGGATATGCTCTCTTGATTTCTAAAAAAAGGCATTCATCCTATGCTTACTTCAGAAGATTAATTGGGTGTGGATGCTTCATTTCCCTTAGAGGAGATCAAATTAACAATTAACTCATTCATAGGTAGAAGCAGCCTGAGCTTAAAGGAGCTTTATAAAGTCTTACCTGGTGAAAAATTACTAATTGCCATAATAATACACAAAGTTAAATAAAGGATTTCCATGAATTCAGAAAAGCATAATTATAAGTATGTATTTTTAACAGAAATTAGAAAAGGCTTGCAGTTTTATAAGTTTTAAAATTTGTTTTGAAAGTACATTGGTTTCTACAGTATAATTGTAATATAGAATTATATATATATTAAAAATGTCCTTTTAGCTTATTAGTGTTGAAAGAAATCACAGCTTTTATTGCTATGTGATAAGAAAATTACATTGTAAGTTTGACTGTCAGTCAAAAAAAATTTCAAGTTGAAAAACAAGAGAAAGAGAAAAGCAAAAAGAAAGAGAAAGAAAGCAAGCTTCTAAAGTTGACAAGAACAATGAGTGAACTACTCTTCAGTGAAATTTGAAGATAAAACTATCTACAGCTAATTATTGATACTTAAATTATAACACAGGGTTAACTTTAAATTGTAATTTTGGTTACATCACAGATCACATAATTTGCTATGTATTTACAAAATAAAATGATTCTTTCCATTTAAAATACTCAAGTTGTCATTTGTGTTAACTTCATTAATTTTTTATTCCTCATAAGCATCCTGTATTGATTGTCCCCTTTATATGTTTAGATTTATTTCTCCTAATCCTCACTAGGTGAAATCTGTTCAGTCAATTAAATTTCTAACCCCATTTCTCTGCCAAGAGATTTCCCTCATTCTCTCACATAATTGGCATATTTTTCTCTCTGAGTGGTAAATCATTCTATACCCTTTCTCTCCTCTTAGTATTTTTATTTGGGGATTAATTATAGTATTCTAATGATGCTTCCCTAATTTCTTAAGCCTTCAAAGTATTTAACATGATATAAAGCTGTGCAACCAAATATCTTACTGCTGGCCTCTGCGATATCTATTTCTCTAGGCTGAATAATGCTCTCAGTGGGATAAAAAGGTGAGCATTGAAGTAGGTCAGGGATTTCCTTACTAATAGTATCACCACTCTATTGCTTCACTATAGAAAATAACAAGAGCATGTTTTATCTGATTGTGAAGTCTTTGGTGTCTTTGCTACACTTTTAAGACTGCAGGCCACAGTGGAATAGGTTGAATTAATCTCTTTAGGTTTAAGCTTATTTATCAAAAAGGAAGAAGGTTGTATGCTAAAGTCTTAGGTCAAGACCTCTGCTTTCACCACTATCTTCTATCTTCATACAACTGAGATGTGACTTAATAACATCTTTACACATTGAATAATGCTTTGCTCTGCCTTATGATGGCAGAGCACAGCAAGACATTGTATAAATGTTGAAAGATATAATATCATTAATCCGGGTATAAATCCAGCAGCAAGAGAGTAGAACGATATAAGTATATGGAGAATTTGCTGAAAAATAAGATATATAATTTGTTCAGTTTTTATAATAAAGATACACACATCTATTTTGTATATATGTATATAATGAATATATGTATTGAAAATACATATAAATTTAGATTTTAAGTAGAGTCACAATTCAGAACTTTTTTCTTTTTTTTTGAGATGGAGTTTTGCTCTTGTTGCCCCGGATGGAGTGCAGTGGTGCCATCTTGGCTCACTGCAACCTCTGCCTCCTGGGTTCAAGCAATGCTCCTGCCTCAGCCTCCCGAGTAGCTGGGATTACAGGCATGTGCCACCACGTGCAACTAATTTTATATTTTTAGTAGAGAGGGGGTTTCTCCATGTTGGCCAGGTGGGTCTTAAATTCCTGACCTCAGGTGATCTGCCCGCCTCAGCCTCCCAAAGCGCTGGGATTCCAGCCATGAGCTACAGCACTCAGCACGTAATTCAGAACTCCTAGATATAATATACTGTCTAACCTAAATCCTTATTTGATAAATTATTAAATACTGTTAAATTATATGTTACTTCTCAGATCCTTGAGTGAATTTCCATTTGTTCTCTTGGGTAGTTCGGTTCAGATTTCCTAAGTCTAGGCAGTGGAAATGAATGGCATATTTGTCAGAGATCTGGTTGTTAATGATAACAAAAGTTGTGGTTGTGGCCTCAGACAAATTTACAAAATTATCAAGTTTTATTGTTGTAAAACTACTGCCTGTTAAGATTCTCTCAAGAAAGGACACCCCCTCTCCTTTGTCCCCAAGGCCAACCCCAAATCATGGATTTCTCTCTTTCTGTTATTTCCTACCCTCTCTCCATCTGTGACTTTCTGAAACCATTTATTTTAAACTCACTGAAGGTAGTTTCTATATGTAAAAGTAACAAATAAAAGATAATCCCTGCCTTAAAAAAACTGAGACTAATGTTTATGTTCACCAAGAACAATATCTTATCAATTTTTAAGCATAAAATGCTTTTGGGCACTAGAAAAGTAAATAATCAGATTGGTTAAAATGATGTGTAAGAATCAGAAATTATTCACAGAAAGATTGTCAGTTACAAGGATTATTTGGAATCAAGGATGAAGTTTGTTAATATGCAGCTTTTTGGGCCCAGAAAAGGGGAATAGGTAGAATCCCTTAATCAGCATGTTTAACAAGTAATACAGAGATTAATAATAATAATAACTAACAACATTGAATGCTTATTAAGAAAGAATGGTACACTGGTTAATCTAATTGTCACCATTTCATAGACCCAGATTTAAGCTCTTTCATATTCACTGGGCAAGTATGTTAGCTATAGGAGAAAAGAACCACCAGCTAGAGATACCAGGCAGAACTTCCGGAGAGGTATTGCACCAGTAGACTGTTGTTAGAATAATATTAAATGGCAGCCACCCCTAATCTCAGTCATTTACAACAGCAATGGTTTATTCTCCTATATGTAGATTGGTCTCATCTGGCCAGCTCTGTTGGACTGCAGTGGCTGGAGCTCCACAGGACTTTATTTTAGGGGCAAGTCTGAAAGGACAGCACTACTTGGAGGGAAGCTCTAAGTTTTTATAGCAATTGTCAGAGGCTCAAAAGATAAGGGTAACTATACCTTCCTGACAGGTAAGCTGCCATCGTATTGACCAAGGCACTTGAAATGGCCAAGGTCAGTATTAGTAGAGTGGTGTATATGTCAAATTCAGTCAGGAGACAGAATACAACCAGTTATTCAAAAATAATTTAATTAAAAGCTTGCTAATGAGGCATGAAGATGTTAACTAGATAATAGAAATTTACCACCCTTCTGCCTAAAGGAACAAAGAGAGGCATTTCAAATAATCAAAATGTATAAATGTAGATATGTGGCTTAATTATGGACTAAATTGTGACCTTTCAAAATTTATGGGTTGAATGCCAACACTCTAATGTAACTGTATTTGGAGATAGAAGCTTTAAGGAGGTAATTAAGATTAAATGAGGTCATAAGGGTGAGGCTTAAATTCAATAGGACTGTGTCCTTATAAGGAAAAAAAAGAGACATAAAAAGTGTATGCACACAGAGAAAAGACCATGTGAGGACACAGTAGAAGGTAGTCACCAGCAAGTCAGGAAGAGAGGACCCACCAGAAACCAACCCTGCCATAACCTTGATCTTGGATTCCAACTTCCATAACTGTGAGCAAATATATTTCAGTTAAGCCACCGAGTCTTTGACATTTTGCAATGGCCAACTGAGCTATGGGATATAGGCCCTGTGGAGCTGAAATCTAAACTTCAAAGGTGGAGGCCTTATATGAATTCTGAGGAGCAGTTCCTCGGGCATGGACACAATTTTTTAAGATGGATAAAAATCATGATAATATGAAAAACAGTTCAATATTTAATAAGGTCATGTCAAAATTATTCTGTAAAATTGATTTTTTGAGGTTATGTTAGCTGTACTTCTGTTGAAAGCAGGAGTCTCTTCAAAAATTACATTCAACAATAATTTAATTTTAAAAATACATACACATTTTGTTTTATCCAAACAAACTAAATTGATTGACGTAAAAAGCTAGAAAATAAAATAATACAGAAAAAAAATAAAACATAAAAATTTTTTTTTTTTTTTTTTTTTTTT